>NC_091159.1:294915-297415 GCF_040958095.1 Procambarus clarkii
CCAGTGGATAAGGGAGTATCTAAGCAATGGAAGCAGAGAGTTACGGTGAGGGTGAGACCTCCGATTGCGTGAAGTCACCAGTGGAGTCCCACAGGGCTCTGTACTCGGTCCTATTCTTGTTTCTGATATATGTAAATGATCTCCCGGAGGGTATCGATTCATTCTCTCAATGTTTTGCGGACGATGCTAAAATTATGAGAAGGATTAAAACAGAAGAGGACTGTTTGAGGCTTCAAGAAGACCTAGACAAGCTGAAGGAATGGTCGAACAAATGGTTGTTAGAGTTAACCCAACCAAATGTAATGTAATGAAGATAGGTGTAGGGAGCAGGAGGCCAGATACAAGGTATCATCTGGGAGAGGAAATTCTTCAGAGAGTCAGAGAAGGAAAAGACTTGGGGGTTGATATCACGCCAGACCTGTCTCCTGCAGCACATATCAAGCGGATAACATCAGCGGCATATGCCAGGCTGGCCAACATACGAACGGCATTCAGAAACTTGTGTAAAGAATCATTCAGAACTTTGTATACTACATATGTCAGGCCAATCCTGAGTATGCAGCCCCAGCATGGAGTCCATATCTAGTCAATATAAGACTAAACTGGAAAAGGTTCAAAGGTTTGCCACCAGACTAGTACCCGAGCTGAGAGGTATGAGCTACGAGGAGAGACTACGGGAATTAAACCTCACTTCGCTTGAAGACAGAAGAGTTAGGGGGGACATGATCACCACATTCAAGATTCTGAAGGGGATTGATAGGGTAGATAAAGACAGTCTATTTAACACAAGGAGAACACGCACAAGGGGACACAGGTGGAAACTGAGTGCCCAATGAGCCACAGAGATATTAGAAAGAACTTTTTTAGTGTCAGAAGTGGTTGACAAATGGAATGCATTAGGAAGTGATGTGGTGGAGGCTGACTCCATACACAGTTTCAAGTGTAGATATGACAGAGCCCGATAGGCTCAGGAATCTGTACACCTGTTGATTGACGGTTGAGAGGCGGGACCAAAGAGCCGAGCTCAACCCCCGCAAACACAACTAGGTGAGTACAACTAGGTGAGTACACTCACATGTACGTCTGCACACAACAGATCAAGTCTTCCCTTCACTAGCAAGGACGTAAATAAGGTGAAAATTTCATGTGCCCGCGCTTCCCTTCACCTCTCAGGTGCTCTAGAGATTATGCGGTCAGAACACATGACCTCGAAATCAGGTTTAGAGATAAATCTCACCAATACACATAGGGGTACTTACTCAATTACGCACCCGGCTCTCACATACAACTTCTACCATATACAGACACACCGCTTGTAGGTGGCCACCTCCTCAAGGCGGCAGACTAGGCTTAGGTGGCAGCCCAGCGTGCTAAGCTCACTTCGTACCCTTCCTCACTCTGCCGGCTTTGTACCTGGCTCAGGGCGAAGTGTGGCGTTCGTACAAGATAGCGCCAAACACTATAAGCGTCACTGTCACTCGAAATTCCCACCATATTTTATAGGAAAACTCCCTGCACACTGACAAGATATTCCCAGATCACTACACTGCTACAAGACACTAGCTCAGATAGTCTTTCTTGATAACTGAGATGGACTTACGAGTCAGTTGCAGCTGCTCGTATGAACTTTACCCACGTCTCACGCTCTGTTCAATACACTTCCTTGCTATCACACACAAATAAGACGAGATCCCGGATTCTGCTATGTTCCCACGGACCCACGTCGATGTTGCTGGATACTGAAGATGTACTAGGAGCTACCACCTACGACGGCTTTACTCAGCTGCCGACTGAGTGAAGATTACGTCTACCACAGGCGATGGCTCGATGCAGAATGGCAGAATGCAGCTACGGGGCGGCAAGAGTGCTGGCTTTCCCCGGTCCTCCTCAAACTAACCAATCAGGGAAAAGCATATTTTGGCCTATCCCTCCGGGTCAACCACAGGCCAGCTTCCTTGGCTCTCAAGGAGGCCTCCAAGATGGCCGCCTGGATTGCTATGGTGATGGAGCGGGTGGTGGTTGGTACTTCACACATTCCTGCCACTCCGCTCTCGCTTCTTTCTCCTTCACTTTCTTTACAATAAAAGCTGCTACTTGCTCTAACTGTTTCCACGAATGCGCTACAACGGCCATTGTAACATACTTGGAATGCTGATGACCTAGGCTCTCCAGTGAGTCTAAACACGGGATGCTTCGGGTATGGGTTGCCAAATCTAGTACGGGTGCACGAATATTCACGTACTCCAGTACACAGCGAGCATTACATGCACGTACACTAGTAGAAGGTTTAGATGTGTCAACCCATCCCATCACACACACAGTACCCCATAAAAGGCTGTTACAAAAGTTGGAGCAACAGGCAGGAGTAAAAGGTAAGGTGCTCCAGTGGATAGGGAGTATCTAAGCAACAGGAAACAGCGAGTAACGGTGAGGGAGAAACATCAGAGTTGCGAGAGTGGGCCAAGTACAGAGTCCCACGTTGCTCTGTTCTTGGACCCAT
>NC_091159.1:304915-347415 GCF_040958095.1 Procambarus clarkii
AGAAGATAAGATAATGCACGAGAAAGGAGAAACGAATTGGAAGTGCTAAGGTTAGGATGTAGGAGGGAAATAATTAGTTTTGATTCAGTGAGGAACATCAAAATGATTCCTAAGTTTAACGAGAAAGAAGTCTCAAAGTTCTTTGCCGCTTTCGAGAAGGTAGCTGCATCATTTGAATGGCCGAGGGAAATTTGGGCCAATATGATCCAATCCGTTTTGACTGGAAAGGCCCAAATCGCATACTCCACGTTGTCGATGGATGACTCCAGTGATTACGACGCTGTCAAGAAGGTAGTGCTGATGGCTTACCAGTTGGTGCCTGAAGCATACAGGTAGAAGTTTCGTAACCTAAAGAAGACATCAAAGCACACCTTCACGGAGATTGCGAGTATTAAAGAACGGCTGTTTCCCAAATGGTGCGCTTCTCGGAAGGTAGAGACACAAGAGCAACTTGAACAGCTCATTCTATTAGAAGACTTTGAAGATTGTCTGTCTGGTGATCTGAAGACATACCTGGAAGAACAACAAGTAGAAACCATGAGTGCGGCAGCCACTATGGCCGAGGAGTATATTCTAACACATCGGCCTTCTACCAGGCATGTTCCGAAGAGCTACTCGAAACCCCCTACGAAGCATAAGCCGGAGGATTAGACCATCCCACGAGGTGCCGTAAAATCAACCCCAGGTAATCCTAGAAGAATTAGTCCTAGGAGGGACTTAGTGTGTTGGACCTGCGGGCAGAGAGGACACATAGCTTCTAAGTGTCGAGGCAAGTGTACATTAGCAGTGGTGATAATCTTCCATAGAGGAGAAAGAGGCTATCTTGGTCTACGACTTGGCTCTAGGTTTGGTGCATAACCATCCCCTGGTTGTGGAAGACCCGGTATATGATGTGAAACCAGTAGTAGCCGTACAAACTAGATCCCAGGCACAAACACAATTGAAATTAAATACCTTGTTTGACCCTCTACCTACCCTGCAGGTTACTGATAATGCTCCCGCGACCTTGCTGGATTCGACTCCCGTACCAGAACACTGGACCCGAACAACCCTGATACTAAGAGATTCAGAAGAACAGAAGAAGGAACCCCCCAAGTGCAGGTATTAGCCGGTACTATGGATTCCGCTGCAAAAGGAGGTGACCAGTATTTCTGGATAAATGAAGTACTGTGTCGGAGGTGCTCACAGAAATATCCCCAGTCTACTGAAGAAGATACACAGGTAGTCGTAGCCGCAGTATTTCGGGCCAACTTGTTACTTTCAGCCCATGCCGGCCGATTTGCTGGACACTGCAGGATATCAAAAACCTTTCATCGCCTGGCCCCCTCCCCGCTGAGCTTGTTGTTGCCGTGTGGGGGCTTAGTGGGCGGCTGCCGGAGTGTGATGCTCCTTGGGACAGTCCTCTGTCCATTTCTAGCCTTGTGCTCCTGCTGCCGTCCTCTCCAATTCTGCTGGGCACCTTTTCCTTTTCCTTCTGTTTCGTTTTTCTCCCCCCTCTTCTCCTATCTGCTTGCCGTTTCCTGCCGACCTTTTGCTTGTTCTGGTTCTTCCCTTGGACTTCTTCTATTTTGACGCCCGGGTGCTTGAGGAGGCATACTCTTGCACCCGTAGAACTGTAGTACCCGACGTCGAGAGCGAGGGGAACCTTTTATTGTCAATCCCCCTTTCGTCACTGAACCCGATCTCGACGGACTGTCGTTTCTTAAGGTGGCGTTTGTGGGGCGTATACTCACGACGCACCCCTAGGAGGCCCCGGCTAGATCGGCGATAGCTTCTTGTTGGGTGTCCTGCCTCAAATTGTGGCTCCATGGTGGGTGTGGGGGCACATTCGTGAATGAATTTTATTTTTCGTAATGATGATGACCCCTGTTTCGGCTGTTTCTGCTTTACCTTCTCAGGCTCGTGGGGTGGGCGACCAAGCCCCCGAGTCAGTCCGTGTTGGAAGACCGGGCTCTGTAGCCTCCGCTGCATTGGGCCCCGACCTTGCTCCTCCTTTGGCCTCTCTGATTTCTTCCCCTGGCTCCCCACCCTCCTCTGTGGTTGGGTCGAGCCCCAAGCCCCCAGTGGTGACTACCTCGTCCCCTGGCGCGGTTACTTCCCTAGTTGTAACTACTGCGCCTTTTAATCCCTCTCTCTCTGGGGGTTCTCACCGCCGTCCTCGTCACGGCCGCCCTCGCTCGATTCCTTCCAGTTCTGCTACCTATCAAGCCTTGTTTGGTCCTGCTTCGTGGGCCAAATATTTTGATCTCCTCCCTCTTGATTCTGCGCCTCCTGACGATTTCTCCCTCCATCGACATCTCGTTGATTCCGTGGATGCCTCCATTACTTTCAACCCCACTCGTCTTGGTACATGTGTCGTTGCTGCTCCTTCTCAGGATGCTGCTTTCCGCTTGGCTGCCTTATCCTGCCTTGGCGAGACCCCTGTTCCGGTCTCGAAGAACGCTCAGTTGAATGCCAGTGTTGGCACTATTCTGCTCCCGCCCCATGTTGCGACCGGTGTTCGGGACCTGCGCGACTGCCACGACGATATTCGACATATCCTTGCTGCCCAGGGCCATTCTATTCTCCAGGTGGACACGTTTACTCGTCCCCCTCGTGGTAGTAGCCGTCAACCCCTCCGGGTTGTGAAGATTACCTTTGATGGTAGGACCCTTCCATCCTCTGTCATTCTTGCTGGTGCTAGGTGCTCTGTCCAGGAGTACATTCCTTCTCCTCGGCTCTGTAACAAGTGCTGGAGGTTTGGGCATGGTGCCCTCCACTGCTCTGGGACTGTCTCTCTCTGTCCTTTGTGTGGTGGCGAAGGTCACTCTAAGTCGGAGTGCACTTCTTCCCAGGCTCGTTGCCTCAACTGCGGTGAGGCCCATCCTACCTTCTCCCGTCCGTGTGTCCATTACAAGCTTGAGGCAGCCGTCCTCAACTTGAAGCACCGGGAGCGTTTATCTTTTCCTGAGGCGAGATGCCAGGTTCGCCAGCTCCCGCCTTATGCTAATATCTCTTATGCTCGCGTGTTGCGCTCTTCCTCTCCTCGTCCTTCCCGCCTTCCTCAGACTCACAACCGTTTCCGGGCCCTGATACGCCCACTGCCCCCTCCTCTGTTCCTTTGGGTTCTCTCCTCTGTTCCTTTTGGTTCTCTCCCGAAGGATCCACCTCCTGGTCCTCTGTCTGGGGTTCCCCTTCTTTCTACCCGGTCTGTCGTGTCTCCTGTGTCTTCTTCGTCTCCCTCCGTTCCTCCTTCCCATCCTTCCCCTCCGTCTCTTGACTCTCCCTGCCGCCTGTCGGTGCGGGCTGATGTCCATCGCTCTCCAATCGGCCGTCATGTGTGCTCTCGTTCGGCTTCTCCTGCTGAGACGCTAGAATCCGTTGCCCAGTACGTGGTTGCTGGGACACCGGTCTCTTTAAGTCAGAAGCGTAAGCCTGGCTCCTCTCCTTCCTCCTCCCCGGCGGGTAAGAAGGTTTCGCTTTCTTCCTCGGCCCCTACTTCTGCTTCTCTCGCTCCTTCCCTTCCCATTTCGGTGGTTGCGCCCCCTGTTCCTGCTATGGAGGTTTCTTTAGCCCCCGCTTCCCTCTCGGTTGCTGCCCTTGCTGAGGTACGCTCCCCCTCTTTCTACCCCCCCCTCTTCCTGCTGCTGTCCTTGACTGCTCCTCTCCGTTGTCTCCTCCTCCTCCTCCTCCTCTGGACCCCACCCGCCCGCCTCTGATCTGTTCTCCCGTTTCCTTCCCTCCGTCTTTGCTCAGTTTACCCATGCCCCCTAACCCTGACTTTGCTGACCCTGATCTCGACCCTGATATTCTTTAACGTGCTCTGTTGCTCTTTCGCCTTTGTTTCTTCCTTGTTCTCTGTTTTTGTCCTTTCTCTTCTCGTCGTTGTCCATTCTTCAATGGAACGTTCGAGGTTATTACGCCAATTTCCTCGAACTCCAACTTCTGATTTCGCGGTTTTCGCCCCTTTGTGTCTGTCTCCAGGAGCCAATGCTTGGTGCTCGTCCTGGTCGTTTTCGTGGCTATTCCTTTCTCCCCCCCCCCCCAGCCGTTGCTGGGGCTTCTAATTCTTCTGCTCTCTTGATTCGTGCTGAAGTTCCCTTTGTTCCTTTACTTTTTCCTTTGCCTCTCCATTGTTCTGCTGCTCGTATCTTTGTGGGGAAATGGTACACAGTTTGTTCCCTTTATCTCCCCCCGAGTGTCCCGCTTTCTCTTCCTGATTTGAAACACCTCCTTGACTCCGTGCCGGAGCCTGTGCTCCTGCTGGGTGACTTCAATTGTCGTCATTCTCTTTGGGGTGACGTTCTGACGAATACCCAGGGTCGCCTTCTTGAGCCGTTTCTCCTCTCTTCTTCCCTGTCTCTTCTGAATTCTGGTGAGCCCACTCATTTGGACTCTCGGACTCGCACCCTTTCTTGTCTTGAACTTTCTCTCTGCTCTTCTTCTCTTTACTTAGATTTCACGTGGCAGATTCTTGATGACCTCCATGGAAGTGATCATTTCCCCATCCTTGTTTCTTTTTTCTCTTTTCGCCCTTCCCTCTCTTTCCCTAGGTGGCAGTTTGCTAAGGCGGACTGGACCCCATTTACCCTCAGTGCTACTCTCTCTGACCTCTCCCTTCTGCCTCTCTCTCGTGCTCTCCTCCTTTTTCATGACACTGTCTTCAACGCTGCCCTCCGCTCTTCCTGTCGGGGTACACGGAAGTGCGTTCCCTGGTGGAATGCGGACTGTGCTCGGGCTGTCCGCTGTAAGCGTGCAGCCTGGAAGAGGCATCGCCGTAGGCAGACGACCGATTCTTTTCTTTCCTTTCGGAAAGCGAGTGCGGTGGCCCGTAGGGCCATCCGTACGGCTAAACGTGAATGTTGGGCATCTTATGTCTCGACAATTACTTCCGAAACTCCTCTGGCCAAGATCTGGAAGCGTATCCGCAAGATAGCAGGTAAGTTCGTTCCCGATGTTTCACTGGTCCTTTGCCTCCATGATACTCTTGTGGCGGACTCGTTGCAGGTCGCTTCCGTACTGGGTTCCCACTTTTCTTCTGTTAGTTCTGGTCTTCATCTTGCCCAATCTTTTCTTCTTCGTAAACCTGTCCTTGAGTCTCGTCCTTTAGATTTCTGCACTCATCTTCAGCTTCCCTATAATGATCCCTTCTCTCTCTGAACTTCGTTCTGCCCTGACCCTCTGCGGTTCTACGGCGGCGGGCTCCGATGGTATTCATTATGAGATGCTTCGCCATCTCCCTCCGTGCACGTCTCAGTATTAACTGAGTCTGTATAATCGGATCTGGGAGTCGTCGTCAGTCCTTGAGGACTGGCTTGATGCCGTTGTCCTCCCTGTTCGCGAACCGGGGTCTCTGGGTACTTACCCTAAGGACTTTCGCCCTATTGCTCTCACAAGTTGTGTCTGCAAACTCTTTGAACGTATGGTTAACGTTCGTCTGATGTGGTTCCTGGAACACCATCACCTCCTCTTCCCTTCTCAATTTGGTTTCCGCAAGTGCCGCAGCACGACAGATGTCCTGGTGAACTTAGAGGTCTATATTCGTACTGCTTTTGCTGCGAGGACCTCCGTTGTTGCCGTCCTTTTTGACCTGGAAAAGGCTTACGACACCACTTGGTGATATCATATTCTATCTCAACTTCATTCTTTTGGCCTTCGTGGTCATCTCCCTCTCTTTCTCCGCAGCTTCCTTTCCCGTCGTTCCTTTCGGGTGCGCCTTGGTACCGCTCTCTCTGCCTCTTTTCAGCAATTCGAAGGTGTGCCCCAGAGTAGTGTTCTGAGGACTACTCTTTTTCTAGTTGCCCTCAATGGTCTTCTTTCCTCTCTTCCTTCTGGTGTCTTCTCCGCTCTCTATGTCGATGATCTTACCCTTTGCTGTCAGGGTGATGATTCGCCTCTCCTTCAGCGCCGGCTTCAACTTGCAATTGATGCCGTATCGTCTTGGGCCACCGATCATGGCTTCAAGTTCTCTACTTCTAAGACTTGTGCCATGACTTTTACGCGGAAACGGGTTGTTCTTCGTCCCTCTTTGTCACTTTATGGTCATCCCCTTGAATACAAAGATTCCGCGAAGCTTTTGGGGTTATTCCTTGACACGCGTTTGTCTTGGTCTCCCCATATCTCTTACCTCCGTGTTGAGTGCTCTAAGGCCCTTACCCTCCTTCGGGTCTTGTCCCATACTTCTTGGAGGGGGCAGATAGGCCCACTCTCCTTGCTTTACATTCCTCTCTCGTCCTGTCAAGCTCGATTATGGTTGCCCTGCTTACGCGTCTGCTTCTCCTTCTACTCTTCGCTGTCTTGATGCTTTGCACCATACTGGGTTGCGCCTCAGTTCTGGTGCCTTTTGTTCGACTTACGTCCTTAGCTTGTATGTTGACACTGGCTTCCTGTCTCTCCAGGACCTCCGTGATCGCTACTGTCTTCGCTATCTTGCGCGGTCCTTACAACATCCTTCCTCTCGCCTCTGTCGTGCTTTAACTTTTACCCCTCCTGCGGTTCCTGTTCCTCTTCACCACCTCCCTCTTTCTGTCCGGTTATCTCGCCTCCAGGATTCTCTTTCCGTTCGTATTTCTAATGTTTCTCCTCGTGTTGTTCCTTCTTTGCCTCCATGGAGAGTCCCTCTTCCGCGGTTTTGTACTTCCTTGACCTGTATCCCTAAAGCTTTTACCCCTCCTACGGTTCTAAAACGCCTTTTCCTTGAGCACTTTTTTTCTCACTCCCGCACCGTTTCTGTCTTCACCGATGGGTCAAAGTCGGCGGACGGTGTTGGCTACTCTGTTGTTTTTCCTGATCGCACTTATATGTGTCGCTTACCTCCGGAGACTAGCATCTTTACAGCGGAACTTTATGCTATTCTCTATGCTCTTCGTCTCCTGCTTTCTCGTTGTCAGTCTTCCTTTATAGTTGTTGTTGACTCTCGTAGTGTCCTCATGGCTCTCGGGTCCTTTAATCCGGTTCATCCAGTAGTTGTCGAGATCCAGCATTGGCTGTTTCTTGTTCACAGTAAATTTAAGTCGGTTGAGTTTTGTTGGTTTCCCAGCCATATTGGTGTTTCTTTAAATGAGCGTGCGGATGCTGCCGCCAAGGAAGCTGTCCGCTCTTGTCCCATCTCTCGTAAAGGCATTCCGTATTCCGACTTTTACCCGGTTATCAATTCCTCAGTCCTTACCCGTTGGCAGGCTTCTTGGTTGTCTGTTACTGGTAACAAGCTACGTACTCTTAAATGTTGTGTTTCCTCGTGGCCGTCCTCCTTCCACCGTAACCTTCGGTGGGAAACAGCTCTGGCGAGATTGCGTATTGGCCATACTCGCTTAACCCATGGTCACTTGATGGAGCGCCGCCCTGCTCCTTATTGTCCTAGTTGCATTGTCCCTCTTACGGTCGTGCATGTCCTTCTTGAATGTCCTGACTTCCAGGACGAGCGTGTGTCTTGCTTTCCCACCGCCCCTCGCGGTCACCTGTCCCTCAATAGAATTCTTGGTGACTCAGATACTTTTGATATCGTTCGCCTTATGCGTTTTTGTTCTCATATTGGCATCCTTGGTGATATTTAGCGCCCTCTGATTATTTTGCGCATTTGATGGTGCTACGTAGCCTTCCCGGTTTGGTGCCTTCTTTTGATAATTACTTACTTATTACGGATCGGGTTAGTAGGCACCCAGAAGCAATCCCCCCTGAAGACAATCACAGCGAATGTAATTGTGAAGCATCTTCTCTGGTTTGTTGCACAATATTGTCTTCCTAAGACCATCCAAACGGATCATGGGACTAATTTTACCTCTGTCTTATTTCGTCAACAGATTGCCGGCCTTGAGATCCAGCATATTACATCTAGTGCCTACCATCCCGAGTCGCAAACGGCTTTGGAGAGGTTCCATCAGACACTGAAGGGCATGCTGAGGAAATATTGCTACGAAAGTCAGAGCAAATGGGCTGAAGACCTACCCTACCGGTTAGATCGGTAAGATCTTTTCCAAACGAATCCCTAGGCGTGTCTCTGAAATGATGTATGGTCACGCAGTAAGAGGTCTCATGAAGATGGCAAGGGATCAATGGCTGGACCATGAAGACGACCTAGATGCTGTAGACTGGTTGTCTACTAACAAAGGCAGGTTGTTTTCTGCGTGGGAGATAGCCAAACGAAACTTGGTGAACTCTGAGGCAGCTACCAAGCAGAGATACTACCAAAGGACAACACCGAAGGATTTTCAGGTAGGGGACCTAGTGTTGGTATGTTCACCCACTGTGACGGGGAGTCTGAGTGCCAGGTTCAGAGGTCCTTATCCAGTATTGAAGAAAGTAACCCTGTACTAATTACATCCTTAGCACTCCAGATCGAAGGAAGAAACAAACGTTAGTCCATATTAATATGATAAAGAAATATCAAGGTCGTGACATTCGCCCAGTAACCATAGTGGCGACAAAAGAAGATGGTCAAGAGGTGATGGAGGATGCTGAAAAGGTATTATCCAACTCAGAGATCTTATATAATTTACAGACAATGTTGACTCATGTAACTGAAGGAAACCAACCACCTCTGCTAAGACTAATCCAGCAATTTAAGACCATTTTTCGAGACGCTCTTGGACTAACATCTGTCCTACGGCATGACGTTATCCTGAACGATGGAGTAAGGCCGATCAAACAACACCCATATCGTCTCAACCTCCGGAAAAAAAGAGGTGGTGAAACGCTAGGTGGAATATATGCTGCAGCACCATCTGATAGCCCCGAGCATAAGTCTATGGTCATCCCCAGTTCTGCTAGTGCTCAAACCAGATAAGGAATACAGATTGTGTATTGATTACAGACAGGTTAATAAGGTCACAGTAGCAGATACCTATCCTCTTCTAAGAGTAGAAGTGTCTAGATACCATCGGCAGGGCGCAATACTCAACAAAATTCGACCTATTTAAAGGCTAATGGCAGGTTTCCCTCACGGAGCGAGCCAAACCCATCTCAGCGTTTGTAACCCCCAAACGGCCTGTTTGAATTTCAGGTGATGCAGTTTGGGATGAAGAATGCCGCATCCACCTTCCAGAGGATGATGGGTATGGTGTTATGTGATGTAGGTAATACATCACTATAGGTCTATATCGACGATGTCTTAATCCATGATTCAAGTTGAGAAGACCACCTACGTCATCTAGAAGAATTCTATATGGCCATGCAATATGCTTGGTTATTAGTCAACCTATATAAATCTGAGTTCGCTAAAACCTCCATTATCTTTGTAGGATATGTGGTGGGAGGAGGATGGATTGTCCCAAAAACCAGCAACGTTGAAACTATTATCCAGTACTCGACTCCTTCAACAAGGAAGGAAATCCTGCGTTTCCTGGTATGGCTGGTTTTTACCGTAAATTTTTCCCCAACTTTTCAAGCATCACAGTCCCTCTGATGAATCTTCTAAAGAAGGGTGTAAAGTTCATGTGGGGAAAAAGCTGCCAGGAGGCTTTTGAAAATTTAAAAGCAGTTTTGATTTCTTCTCCTATCCTCATGTCCCCAAATTTCGAAGATAAATTCACTCTCACCGTAAATGCTTCCGATTACGGCCTCGGGGCTGTATTATCACAGATTGATGCTAAAGGAGTGGAACACCCTATAGCATACTATTCTAAGAAGTTTACTAATAGCCAGCTAAATTACTCTGTGATAGAAAAGGAGACGTTGGCCCTGGTCAGTTCTGTACAACACTTTGAAGTTTACCTAACCAATAATAGCCATCCAATACTGGTCAGGTCTGACCACAATCCCCTAAAATACTATGCACAGTTAAGGCAGAAAAATCTTCTGCACACCAGATGGAGTCTACACCTCCAACAATATCCTCTATATGTCGAGCATATCAAAGGAGTGGAAAAACCTTGACCATGAGGTGCTTCCGGGGCTTAACGTCCCCGCGGCCCGGTCGTCGACCAGGCCTCCTGGTCGACGACGACAGCGTGGTGGCAGACATTGTCACGCATATAAGGTACTGAGTTTGTTTTGCTCAAACATACTAATTTGGTTTATTTTCCTTTTAGAAACAAAACCATCGTTGGAGGGTGGAGACGCAATTACAGTGCGATCTGTGAGTCGGCACTCCCGTACTCCTAGTATTGAACGCAATGTGGACAGTGCCATCTGTTGGTGGTGGCGTGGTAGCAATGAATGGCTCTGGTTTCCTGACTTAGTCAGAAAGAGAGGTCGATGTGGATGACCTTTGGTGGGTGGCGTGTCATGATCAGCGCCATCTAGGTTGTGCTACAAGCATAACGTTCACTCCCCAGTGAATGAGTGTTACCTCATGGTTTCCCCAGTATCCTGTCCATCTTATTAATGACATTTTTATGGCCACAGAAGTGAAGTGTGGAGGCAATTGTGGTGAGGAAGACAGTTTACCTTAGACAGCTCACGAATCCTTAGATTGGTCTTGAAAGAAGACTAAGTAAGCCGCCGTCGATAAAGGCAGTGTGTTAGCTGCTAGTATACGCAGCAGCTAACACACGCTAACGATCGGCGTACCCCGGGATTGGCTATTAAGGGTTACAGTGATATGCATAGTGTGAAGTGCTGCTAGCAAGCTGCTAGAGGCTTCTGCTGAGGGGTTTGCTACCCGTGTGTGAGTTCATTTGGTACCCATGTCAGCATGTTGCTGGAGAGCAAAAGGTGGGGTGTTGGCACATCGTGATAATGTGTGGGTGGACTGGCTCGTATAGAAAGGTGAACTCACCAGTGTTGTCCAGTATGAGTGGATAAGGTACTGGGACGTCGTAATCACTGGAATTGGTGAATACTGCAAACGCATTTGTATCCTGAGTGAAAGTGATGATATTATATGTAAGTGTAGCAATAGTATATTTTAATATTTATTTAATGGTGGAGGTGAATATGTTGGTGAAGGAAAGTGTGTAGTGTTTATCCCCCCTTTATATCTTTATTGCGCTATACAGTCAGTTCTTGAAAGCCTACTACCGACTTGGGGTAGGATACACTAAAAGAGGTAATATTACCAAGAACCCGGTTACTGGTCCTAAGTGGCCGTAACACTCCAGTAGGACATGATGAGGGTGGAGAGAGCCATGGCAGCAGCAGCAAGGA
The DNA here is from genome assembly GCF_040958095.1 of Procambarus clarkii. Classification (NCBI taxonomy): domain Eukaryota; kingdom Metazoa; phylum Arthropoda; class Malacostraca; order Decapoda; family Cambaridae; genus Procambarus; species Procambarus clarkii. The sequence goes on from NC_091159.1 coordinate 315,977, forward strand.
AGAAACGAAGGGTGGGAGGAGAAAACCAGGAAATCACAGCCTCCAACACAACATCCCCAGAGGTGAGGGGGGGGGGAGGACCCACAACCAGCAACCCAGTAACACCAGAAGGGAGGGCAACTCCACCACCCAGGCAGAGACAGAGAGGCAGAGTCGGAGAGGCAGAGTCGGAGAGGCAGAGTCGGAGAGGCAGAGTCAGAGAGGCAGAGTCAGAGAGGCAGAGACAGAGAGGCAGAGACAGAGAGGCAGAGACAGAGAGGCAGAGACAGAGAGGCAGAGACAGAGAGGAAGAGACAGAGAGGCAGAGACAGAGAGGCAGAGACAGAGAGGCAGAGACAGAGAGGCAGAGACAGAGAGGCAGAGACAGAGAGGCAGAGACAGAGAGGCAGAGACAGAGAGGCAGAGACAGACAGAGACAGAGAGGCAGAGGCAGTGAGGCTGTGACAGAGAGGCAGAGTCAGAGAGGCAGCGACAGAGAGGCTGAGAGAGAGAGGCAGAGACAGAGAGGCAGAGACAGAGAGGCAGAGACAGAGAGGCAGAGACAGAGAGGCAGAGACAGACAGAGACAGAGAGGCAGAGGCAGTGAGGCTGTGACAGAGAGGCAGAGTCAGAGAGGCAGAGACAGAGAGGCAGAGACAGAGAGGCAGAGTCAGAGAGGCTGAGACAGATAGGCAAAGACAGAGAGGCAGAGACAGAGAGGCAGAGACAGAGAGGCAGAGTCAGACAGAGACAGAGAGGCAGAGACGGAGAGGCAGAGACGGAGAGGCAGAGACAGAGAGGCAGAGACAAAGAGGCAGAGACAGAGAGGTAGAGACAGAGAGACAGAGAGGCAAAGACAGAGAGGTAGAGACAGAGAGGTAGAGACAGAGAGGTAGAGACATAGGCAGAGACAGAGAGGCAGAGACAGTGTGACGGTGTTCCCCCCCTTATAATTCTCCCACGCCTGCAGTAAGAGTCATGTCTACTTTTCCCAAGCGTTCTCTACGTTGCAGGCTACAATTTGATATATGGGAGAGAGTGAAGTGTTCTCGGAGAGCCGAGAAATTTGTGAAATAGTAATATTTTGGCCTGTGGTATAGGCCCTTTAGGGAGCCAAAATGGTGCTTGCCTCCCTGATTTCCCGCCAAAACCGTGTGACGTCAGTGGCACCGGATTGATCACCGACAGCAATGTGGCACCGGGAGCCAATGAAAACCTCCCGTGGCGAAAGTGACGTCACGAAGGAAGGGGGTCCGGCCAGCGCGCCGAGCTGGCGCCAGCAGTCAGACACGACACGTCATAGAGGTCGGACATGCGACAATTGGTCCTGTCAGTTGGACAGTTGTTTCCCGCTCCCGTGGATTTACGCGTTCTCTGAAGTCCACCAGTACTCTGAGAAGTCTTCCCTAGTTCATGTGTTGAACCAGAAGAGGGAATTGACGGGTATTTGAGCAACAAGTGCTCCAGTCAGGTACTGTGCAAGAAGCAGTGAAGCCGTGCAGTGACGTATGTGACGTCTGTGGCAGTTCACCAGTTCGTGACAGCGTAGTGGCTAACAGAGCCACTGGGTAGCTGAGGAAGGAGAGGACTATTTGGGGAATCCGTACGACTGTAGCTGAGACGTAGGCGACAGCCGTTGTTGGGAGAAGACGACGGCCAGGAGACCGACTCCAACCCTTCAAGAAGTCAGGAAGGAGCACGGACCTGCAGTGAAGAGGGCACGGAGACGACGCGCTAAATGGTGGGACGACGAGAGGCTCTGGTAGGACACGACGACGTGTCGTGTGGGGGCGTTCCCGACACGAGGACCAGGAGCCACATCTCGACTCTCATCGGAGGATAGGGTGAAGTAGGTGTTTCTAGTTCCCTCCCCATTCCCCTTTAGTTAGCTATATTATTCGGCTATATTATCTAGCCTGAGGATTTTATATGTCGTGAGCAAGTCTCACCCATGTCACGGTAAAGCACCAGTGTGCTAGACAGTACTATCAAGAGTACTTGTAATATTCATGTTGATTATTGGTGTGTACAGGCACCAGGAACAAGTGATAAATTTACTGTGTTGTGTATATCTTTCTATAGATTTTGATATGAACATATAGTGGTAAATTATATATAATATTATGCCAGTATTTGGAAGTTAGGCTGTGTGCCCAGAAACCATTTATTTTCCATGTATTGATATTTGATGTATCTACATTATATATGCTATGTTCATGCAGTGATTAGTCATTTGTGAGTACAGTGAATTATTGCGTTATCACCCACGAGAGAATGTACTGAAAACTCCAGTGTTAATAGTTCATAATATATTGTTGAGTGAAGAACAATGTAAAGCCATTACAGTGAGTCATTATAGCATTGATTGTAGAAAAGACTGTTTGAGCCTGAGTACAGTGTAACTAAGTAATACGGTTTATTTGTGCCAATATCGAGTGTGCGAGTTTCTAGTAATTTTGGAGAATTTAAAGAAACAGCGCGCGTGAATCTAGAAAACAAGCAAAGCTTTCGCGCGGAGAGGCCAGGCGATCAGCTGTTCTTGACATTTGACAAGGAGGGGAGGTGTTGCCACTTAGTGATCGCAAACTATTCGTGGGAATTACCGGCCGCGTCAGGATCAGTTGATTTATTTGTTGTTGTTTGGCCTTGTGACATCTTTCATACATTTTAAGTAAAATACAAAATCACCTTTGTGTTTTTATCATTCCCTCCATTGGTCTTGTGGCTATATTATACTGAAAGCATAGAGTGATAACAATAAGTACCTGCCTGATTCCTGATCTTTTAAGTGTGACCTTGTCAAGGCTACCACTAATTCCACCAGTCCACTGATGGTGTTACTGGCCACCTAAAACACCAGTTGGCGACCTTGTGGTTAACCGTAGAGCCCTATTGTTGGGGAGGGTACACGACAGTCAAGTGAACGAGTCGTGTTCCCACTCTTTCTTAATCAGAGGCCGTTAAGATTGACTGGGAGACTCTCCTGGCGTGCAGTGGCGCCGTGAGGATCGAGTGAAGACCCGCAGGGCTATGGTGAGTGACCTTGAGCATAACTATTGCTCACCCCAGAGTAAGAGTAGAGAAGGGAAACCCCCAACATTGGCGACCTTGCCAGGATCGATCGAAGTAAAGGTTGCAGTGGTACTTGGCTGTGGTGTTAGAGATCGGGTGCAGGTTATCACTCGTAGCACAAGATGGAGGATGATAAAGTGACAAGGTTTATTGACTCTAGAGACGAACAGGTACTGGAAGAGTGCACCAAGGCACAGTTACAGGCAATAGCGGATCATTTCGGAATAAGGCTGAAATCTGCCAGAGTGGCAGAAAGAAGACTAGAGATAATGGCTCAGCTCAGGGCACGAGAGGAAGCTTTGGGGAAGGAACGGCCCCAAACACCTGCCAGCGTGGGTGAACACCTGAGTATTGGTGGAAGCAGCAGGGGATCCAGCGGCAGCAGGCACAGCATAAAGCTGGAAATAATGAAGTTGCAGCTGGAAGTGCAGTTGAAGCGTGAAGAGCGAGAAGCGCAGCTGAGGAGAGAAGAAGCACAACAGCGCAAAGAAGAGCGAGAAGCACAGCAGCGCAGAGAAGAGCGAGAAGCAGAAGCGCAGCAGCGCGAAGAAGAGCGAAAAGCGCAGCAGCGCCAAGAAGAGCGAGAAGCACAGATGAGGCGTAAGGAGCTAGAAGCACAGCTACGCCGGGAAGAACAAGAGCGAGAAGCACAGATGAAGCGTGAGGAGCGAGAAGCACAGATGAAGCGTGAGGAGCGAGAAGCACAGATGAAGCGTGAGGAGCGAGAAGCACAGCTACGCGAGGAAGAACACGTGCGAGAGGTTAGGCTGAGACAATTGGAAATAGAAGCCAACAAGGAGGTGGAGCTAAAGCGACCTGAATTAGGACTAGGTGTACCTGCTCCGCTGCCACAGGAAGACCGACGAGTGAGGGAACGAGACCTGCCGGTCTATGTGCCTAGTGAAGCCGAAAGTTTCTTCGATCACTTTGAGAGAGTTGCTGCTATGAAGAGGTGGCCGAGGGCGGAGTGGGCGGAGCTGGTTCAAGGGAGGCTCACAGGAGAAGCTCGAGAAGCCTTCACTATGCTCGACTTCCAAGAATGCACCAACTACGATGTGGTAAAACGAGCTGTGCTCCGTTCCTTTAAGCTCACGCCGGAGTGTTACCGGAAGAGGTTTAGAGAATGTACCCGGTCACCAGGAAAATCATATGCGGAGACGGCAAGGCACATGGAAAGAAAGTTCCTTAAGTGGCTGGACTCTGAAGGAGCGAGGTCGGTCGAAGAGGTCAAGGAACTAATGGTCATGGAAAAGTTTATGTCCGTGCTCTCTCCTGAGATCAGGATGAGGGTAAAGGAGGCGGACATAAAGAACCTGAGGGCCGCAGCCGACCGAGCCGACATGTTAGAGGAAGCACTACGCCCAAGCCGAGAGGGACAGCACCGATCACCCGTGTACTCCAGAAGCAGTAGGAATTCTAGGAGGACGGATGGATGGAGGACAGAAGCGAGTTCTCCCAAGTCCCACCGCTCGAGATGGGACGACAGAGGAACAAAAGGTGCTGTAGAGCCGACAGAGGAGAACCAAGCTGAAAGCTCGGGAACTGTTACTGCAACGAAGGAAACGACAAGTGAGGCGAGAAGGACACAGGGAGCGACGGCCTCTGAAAGCAGTGCTAAGGCGAGCGGTGGCGAATGGTATCCGCCAAGGGTCCGCTGCTACAACTGCGGGAAAATCGGACACGTCGCGCGGGAATGCAGACGCTTTAAGCAGCGGGGGCACGTTGCTTTAGTGATGTTCGAGGACCAGAAGGCTGAGGGAGTGCGGGATGAACCCGTGCTGAATGGGGAGAAGAAAGTTCACCCATTCATGTGTCAAGGAACCGTAAGGATGGGGGTCGCAGACCCCATCCCAGTGAAGATGCTAAGAGACACCGGGGCTGATTTCACCCTGGTGAGTGAAACCCTGTTCCCCGAGGGTTACGAAAGTACCAGTGTGGGGGTGGCAAGTGTGACCACTGTGGGAGGCCCAGTGAGGATGCCCCTACACCAGGTAACTTTGGATTCCGATTATGGCTGCCAGACCCTTGTGGTGGGAGTCTGTACATCAATGCCCAAGATGGAGGCACAGGTCATCTTGGGGAATGACGCGTGTGGAGGATATGTCCTCCCGCATCTCGTGAAGGGCAAAGAGTGCCTAGAACAATACAAGGAGACAGGCGGGGAGTTGAACGCCTGTGGGGACGAGAAGGGAATCGCACCGGTGGCGATCCCAGTTTGTGCTGTGATGCCGAGACAACGCGAAGAACAAGGAGGTTGTGGATCTGATGGGGCTGAGGAAACGCCTGACAGCCTAGGAACAGATCACCTCTGCGTGGGACCCAGAGAACGAGTGGAGGGCGAAAGTAGCCCGAATGATGAGTTGCAGGTGACCCTCACCTACCTAGTGACCTACTCCAGGGGTAGACCGCACTCGTCTCGGAGAATTGCAGCAGGAGGAGGTCCCCGAATTGGTTAGTAAGGCCGAAGGAGGACGTGTGGGTCCTGAGAAGGCTTACTTTCCATTTATCTATATCATATATGCCATGCTATCCATGCTGAAGGAACGATGGACACCAGGAGCAACCGTGGGAACGGTGAATGAATATGTCCAGAAGTTCAGAGAACGTCTCACTAGAGCGAAGGAACTGGCTGGGAAACACCTGAAGGAAGCGCAACGTAAGATGTCGGAGTGGGACGACAGGAGAGCTGCGCAGAGGGATTTCCAGGTCGGATCCCAAGTGATAGTTTTGTTTCCAGGTAAAGGTAAGGTGACCAAGTCGCGGTTCAAGGGACCGTACCAAGTGCTGCGACGGTTGGGTCCAGTGTCGTACGAGATTGGGAAGCCGGATGGACCCCGAAAGAAACAGGTGTGTCGCACAGACCGCCTGAGACCTTTCTTCACAGTGGAAGGAAGAGCTGCCAAGCAGGGCGGAACGATATCCCGAGAACCCCAGCGGAAGACGGTTCTGTGTGTACAGGGGGACCGAGAATTCCTGGAGGAGGAAGAAAAGTGGTCCAGGGCGGACGGGGCCCGTCTCACCGACACTGAGAGTCTGACAAAGGTCAAGATCAAGCACATCAAAGGGAAGGACAACGTAGTGGCGGATGCCCTATCCCGTATGCACTAACCAGACATGACTCTTATTTTAAGGGGAGGGGTATGTGACGGTGTTCCCCCCCCTTATAATTCTCCCACGCCTGCAGTAAGAGTCATGTCTACTTTTCCCAAGCGTTCTCTACGTTGCAGGCTACAATTTGATATATGGGAGAGAGTGAAGTGTTCTCGGAGAGCCGAGAAATTTGTGAAATAGTAATATTTTGGCCTGTGGTATAGGCCCTTTAGGGAGCCAAAATGGCGCTTGCCTCCCTGATTTCCCACCAAAACCGTGTGACGTCAGTGGCACCGGATTGGTCACCGACAGCAATGTGGCACCGGGAGCCAATGAAAACCTCCCGTGGCGAAAGTGACGTCACGAAGGAAGGGGGTCCGGCCAGCGCGCCGAGCTGGCGCCAGCAGTCAGACACGACACGTCATAGAGGTCGGACGTGCGACGATTGGTCCTGTCAGTTGGACAGTTGTTTCCCGCTCCCGTGGATTTACGCGTCACCCGAAGTCCGCCAGTACTCTGAGAAGTCTTCCCTAGTTCATGTGTTGAACCAGAAGAGGGAATTGACGGTTATTTGAGCATTAAGTGCTCCAGTCAGGTACTGTGCAAGAAGCAGTGAAGCCGTGCAGTGACGTATGTGACGTCTGTGGCAGTTCACCAGTTCGTGACAGCGTAGTGGCTGACAGAGCCACTGGGTAGCTGAGGAAGGAGAGGACTATTTGGGGAATCCGGACGACTGTAGCTGAGACGTAGGCGACAGCCGTTGTTGGGAGAAGACGACGGCCAGGAGACCGACTCCAACCCTTCAAGAAGTCAGGAAGGAGCACGGACCTGCAGTGAAGAGGGCACGGAGACGACGCGCTAAACGGTGGGACGACGAGAGGCTCTGGTAGGACACGACGACGTGTCGTGTGGGGGCGTTCCCGACACGAGGACCAGGAGCCACATCTTGACTCTCATCGGAGGATAGGGTGAAGTAGGTGTTTCTAGTTCCCTCCCCATTCCCCTTTAGTTAGCTATATTATTCGGCTATATTATCTAGCCTGAGGATTTTATATGTCGTGAGCAAGTCTCACCCATGTCACGGTAAAGCACCAGTGTGCTAGACAGTACTGTCAAGAGTACTTGTAATATTCATGTTGATTATTGGTGTGTACAGGCACCAGGAACAAGTGATAAATTTACTGTGTTGTGTATATCTTTCTATAGATTTTGATATGAACATATAGTGGTAAATTACATATAATATTATGCCAGTATTTGGAAGTTAGGCTGTGTGCCCAGAAACCATTAATTTTCCATGTATTGATATTTGATGTATCTACATTATATATGCTATGTTCATGCAGTGATTAGTCATTTGTGAGTACAGTGAATTATTGCGTTATCGCCCACGAGAGAAAGTACTGAAAACTCCAGTGTTAATAGTTCATAATATATTGTTGAGTGAAGAACAATGTAAAGCCATTACAGTGAGTCATTATAGCATTGATTGTAGAAAAGACTGTTTGAGCCTGAGTACAGTGTAACTAAGTAATACGGTTTATTTGTGCCAATATCGAGTGTGCGAGTTTCTAGTAATTTTGGAGAATTTAAAGAAACAGCGCGCGTGAATCTAGAAAACAAGCAAAGCTTTCATGCGGAGAGGCCAGGTGATCAGCTGTTCTTGACATTTGACAAGGAGGGGAGGTGTTGCCACTTAGTGATCGCAAACTATTCGTGGGAATTACCGGCCGCGTCAGGATCAGTTGATTTATTTGTTGTTGTTTGGCCTTGTGACATCTTTCATACATTTTAAGTAAAATACAAAATCACCTTTGTGTTTTTATCATTCCCTCCATTGGTCTTGTGGCTATATTATACTGAAAGCATAGAGTGATAACAATAAGTACCTGCCTGATTCCTGATCTTTTAAGTGTGACCTTGTCAAGGCTACCACTAATTCCACCAGTCCACTGATGGTGTTACTGGCCACCTAAAACACCAGTTGGCGACCTTGTGGTTAACCGTAGAGCCCTATTGTTGGGGAGGGCACACGACAGTCAAGTGAACGAGTCGTGTTCCCACTCTTTCTTAATCAGAGGCCGTTAAGATTGACTGGCAGACTCTCCTGGCGTGCAGTGGCGCCGTGAGGATCGAGTGAAGACCCGCAGGGCTACGGTGAGTGATCTTGAGCATAACTATTGCTCACCCCAGAGTAAGAGTAGAGAAGGGAAACCCCCAACAACAGAGAGGCAGAAACAGAGAGGCAGAGAAAGAGAGGCAGAGACAGAGAAGCAGAGACAGAGAGGCAGAGACACAGAGGCAGAGTCAGAGAGGCAGAGACAAAGAGGCAGAGAAAAAGAGGCTGAGACAGAGTCAGAGACAGAGAGGCTGAGTTAGAGTGGCAAAGACAGAGACGCAGAGACAGAGAGACTGAGACAAAGAGGCAGAGACAGAGAGCCAGAGACAGACAGAGACAGAGACAGAGAGGCTGAGACAGAGGCAGAGACAGAAAGTCAGGGACAGAGAGGCAGAGACAGAGAGGCAGAGACAGGCAGAGACAGAGAGGCAGAGACAGAGAGAGATAGAGACAGAGAGGCAGAGATAGAGTAGCAAAGACAGAGACGTAGAGACAGAGAGACTGAGACAAAGAGGCAGAGACAGAGAGGCAGAGACAGACAGAGACAGAGACAGAGAGGCTGAGACAGAGGCAGAGACAGAGAGGCAGAGACAGAGAGGCAGAGACAGGCAGAGACAGAGATGCAGAGACAGAGAGACAGAGACAGAGAGGTAGCTTCAGAGAGGCAGAGTAAGAGAGGCAGTGACAGAGAGGCCAAGACAGAGAGGCTGAGACAGAGAGGCAGAGACAGAGAGGCAGAAACAGAGAGGCAAAGACAGAGAGGCAGAGACAGGGAGGCAGACACAGAGAGACAGAGACAGAGAGAGAGGCAGAGACAGAGAGGCTGAGACAGAGAGGCAGAGACAGAAAGGCAGAGACAGAGAGGTAGAGACAGAGAGGCAGAGACAGAGAGAGAGAGAGAGGCCGAGACAGAGAGACAGAGACAGGGAGGCAGCTTCAGAGAGGCAGATCAGAGAGGCAGAGTCAGAGAGGCAGAGTCAGCGAGGCAGAGACAGAGAGGCAGAAACAGAGAGGCCGAGACAGAGAGGCAGAGACAGAGCGCCCGAGACAGTGAGGCTGAAACAGAGAACCAGACACAGAGAAGCAGAGACAGAGAGGCAGAGACAGAGAGGCAGAAACAGAGGCAAAGACAGAGAGGCAGTGACAGAGAGGCAGAAACAGAGAGGCAGAGTCAGAGAGGTAGAGTCAGAGAGGCTGAAACAGAGAGTCAGAGACAGAGAGGCAGAGACAGAGACAGAGAGGCAGCTTCAGAGAGGCAGAGTCAGAGAGACAGAGAGGCAAAGACAGAGAGGCAGAGACAGAGAGACAGAGAGGCTGAGACAGAGAGGCAGAGGCAGATAGGCAGAGTCAGAGAGGCAGAGACAGAGGCAGAGACAGAGAGGCAGAGACAGAGAGGCAGAGTCAGAGAGGCAGAGCCAGAGAGGCAGAGACAGAGAGGCAGAGTAAGAGAAGCAAAGCCAGAGAGGCAGAGACAGAGAGGCAGAGACAGAGAGGCTGAGACAGAGAGGGAGAGGCAGAGACAGAGAGGGAGAGACAGAGAGGCTAAGACAGAGAGGCAGAGACAGAGAGGGAGGGACAGAGAGGCAGAGACAGAGAGGCAGAGACAGAGAGGGAGAGGCAGAGACAGAGAGGGAGAGACAGAGAGGCTAAGACAGAGAGGCAGAGACAGAGGCAGAGACAGAGAGGCTGAAACAGAGAGTCAGAGACAGAGAGGCAGAGACAGAGACAGAGAGGCAGCTTCAGAGAGGCAGAATCAGAGAGACAGAGAGGGAGAGACAGAGAGGCTGAGACAGAGAGACAGAGAGACTGAGAGAGAGGCAGAGACAGAGAGTCAGAAAGAGAGTTGTGGAGGAGTAGGAGGGTAGTGTTGTGGAGGAGGAGGAGGAGGGTAGTGTTGTGGAGGAGGAGGAGGAGGGTAGTGTTGTGGAAGAGGAAGAGGTGGGTAGTTTTGTGGAGGAGGATGAGGAGGGGTAGTGTTGGGGACGAAGAAGAGGAGGATAGTGTTGTGGAGGAGGAAGAGGAGGATAGTTTTGTGGAGGAGGAAGAGGAGGGTAGTGTTGTGGAGGAGGAAGAGGAGAGGAGTGTTGTGGAGGAGGAGGAGGAGGGTAGTGTTGTGAAAGAGGAAGAGGTGGGTAGTTTTGTGGAGGAGGATGAGGAGGGGTAGTGTTGGGAAGGAAGAAGAGGAGGATAGTGTTGTGGAGGAGGAAGAGGAGGATAGTTTTGTGGAGGAGGAAGAGGAGGGTAGTGTTGTGGAGGAGGAAGAGGAGGGGAGTGTTGTTGAGGAGGAAGAGGAGGGTAGTGCAGTGGAAGAGGAAGAGGAGGGTAGTGTTGTGGAGAAAGAAGAGGTGGGTAGTGTTGTGGAGGAGGAAGAGGTGGGTAGTGTTTTGGAGGAAGAGCAGGAGGAAAGTTTTGTGGAGTAGGAAGAGGAAGGTCGTGTTGTGGAGAAGGAAAAGGAGGGTAGTGCTGTGGAGGAGGAAGAGGAGGGTAGTGTTGTAGAGGAGGAAGAGGAGGGTAGTGTTGTAGAGGAGGGTAGTGTTGTGGAGGAGGAAGAGGAGGTTAGTGTTGTGGAGGAGGATGAGGAGGGTAATGCTGTGGAGGAGGAAGAGGAGGGTAGTGTTGTGGAGGAGGAAGAGGAGGGTAGTGTTGTGAAGGAGGAAGAGGAGGGTAGTGTTATGAAGGAGGAAGAGTAGGGTAGTGTTGTGGAGGAGGAAGAGGAGGGTAGTGTTGGAGAGGAGGAAGAGGAGGGTAGTGTTGTGCAGGAGGAAGAGGAGGGTAGTGTTGTGGAGGAGGAAGAGGAGGGTAGTGTTGTGGAGGAGGAAGAGGAAGGTAGTGCTGTGGAGAAAGAAGAGGAGGGTAGTGTTGTGGAGGTGGAAGAGGAGGGTAGTGTTGTGGAGGAGGAAGAGGAGGGTAATGTTGTGGAGGAGGAAGAGGAGGGTAGTGTTGTGGAGGAGGAAGAGGAGGGTAGTGTTGTGGAGGAGGATGAGGAGGGTAGTGCTGTGGAGGAGGAAGAGGAGGGTAGTGTTGTGTAGGAGGAAGAGGAGGGTAGTGTTGTGGAGGAGGAGCAGGAGGTTAGTGCTGTGGAGAAGGAAGAGGAGGGTAGTGTTGTGAAGGAGGAAGAAAAGGGAAGTGTTGTGGAGGAGGAGGAGGAGGGTAGTGTTGTAGAGGATGAAGAGGAGGGTAGTGTTGTGGAGGAATAAGAGGAAGGTCGTGTTGTGGAGGAGGAAGAAGAGGGTAGTGTTGTGGAGGAGGAAGAAAAGGGAAGTGTTGTGGAGGAGGAGGAGGAGGGTAGTGTTGTGGAGGAGGAAGCGGAGGGTAGTGTTGTGGAGGAGGAAGATGGGGGAAGTGTTGTGAAGGAGGAAGAGGAGGGTAGTTTTGTGAAGGAAGAGGAGGTGGGAAATGTTGTTGAGGTGGAAGAGGAAGGTAGTGTTGTGGAGGAGTAGGAGGGGGGCAGTGTTATGGAGGAGGAGGGTAGTGTTGTGGACGAGGAGGAGGAGGGTAGTGTTGTAGAGAAGGAAGAGGAGGTTTGGTTTGTGGAGGAGGAGGAGGAGGAGGAGGATGGTAGTGTTCTGGAGGAGGAGGAGGAGGGAAGTGTTGCGGAGGAGGAAGAGGAGGGTAGTGTTGTGGAGGAGGAAGAGGAGGGTAGTGTTGTGGAGGAGGAAGTGGAGGGTAGTGTTGTGGAGGAGGAAGAGGAGGGTAGTGTTGTTGGGGAGGAAGAGGAGGGTAGTGTTGTGGAGGAGGAGGAGGGAAAAGTTGTGGAGGAGGAAGAGGAGGGTAGTGTTGTGGAGGAGGAAGAGGAGGGTTGTGTTGAGGAGGAGGAAGAGGAGGGTAGTGCTGTGGAGTAGGAAGAGGAAGGTAGTGCTGTGGAGGAGGAAGAGAAGTGTAGTGCTGTGGAGGAGAAAGAGGAGGGTAGTGTTGTGGAGGAGGAAGAGTAGGGTAGTGTTGTGGAGGAGGAAGAGGAGGGTAGTGTTTTGGAGATAGAAGGAGGAGGTTAGTTTTGTGGAGGAGGAAGAGGAGGGTAGTGATCTGGAGGAGTTAGAGGAGGGAAGTGCTGTGGAGGAGGAAGAGGAGGGAAGTGTTGTGGAGGAAGAGAAAGAGGGAAGTGTTGTGGAGGAGGAAAAGGAGGAGGAGGAGGGTAGGCTTCTGGAGGAGGAGGAGGAGGGAAGTGTTGCGGAGAAGGAGGAGGAGGAGGGTAGTGTTGTGGAGGAGGAGGAGGAGGGTATTGTTGTGGAGGAGGAGGAGAAGGAGGGTAGTGTTGTGGAGGAGGAGGAGGAGGGTATTGTTGTGGTGGAGGAGGAGGAGGTAAGTGTTGTAGAGGAGGAGAAGGAGGATAGTGTTGTGGAGGAGGAGGAGGAGGGTAGTGTTGTGGAGGAGGAGGAGGAGGAGGAGGGTAGTGTTGTGGAGGAGGAGGAGGAGGGTAGTGCTGTGGAGAAGGAAGAGGAGGGTAGTGTTGTGAAGGAGGAAGAGGAGGGTAGTGTTGTAGAGGATGAAGAGCAGGGTAGTGTTGTGGAGGAATAAGAGGAAGGTCGTGTTGCGGACGAGGAAGAAGAGGGTAGTGTTATGGAGGAGGAGGAAAAGGGAAGTGTTGTGGAGGAGGAGGATGGTAGTGTTGTGGAAGAGCAAGAGGAGGGTAGTGTTGTGGAGGAGGAAGCGTAGGGTAGTGTTGTGGAGGAGGAAGATAAGGGAAGTGTTGTGAAGGAGGAAGAGGAGGGTAGTGTTGTGGAGGAGTAGGAGGGGGGTAGTGTTATGGAGGAGGAGGGTAGTGTTGTGGAGGAGGAGGAGGAGGGTAGTGTTGTAGAGAAGGATGAGGAGGTTAGTTTTGTGGAGGAGAGAGAGGAAGAGGAGGAAGAGGAGGAGGAGGGTAGTGTTCAGGAGGAGGAGGAGGAGGGAAGTGTTGCGGAGGAGAAGGAGGAGGGTAGTGTTGTGGAGGAGGAGGAGGAGGGTATTGTTGTGGAGGATGAGGAGGAGGGTAGTGTTGTGGAGGAGGAGGAGGAGGGTATTGTTGTGGAGGAGAAGGAGGAGGGAAGTGTTGAAGAGGAGGAGAAGGAGGGTAGTGTTGTAAAGGAGGAGGAGGAGGGTAGTGTTGTGGAGGAGGAGGAGGAGGGTAGTGTTGTGGAGGAGGAGGAGGAGGGTATTGTGGTGGAGGAGGAGGGTAGTGTCGTGTACGAGGAGGAGGAGGGAAGTGTTGTGGAGGAGGAAGAGGAGGGAAGTGTTGTGGAGGAGGAAGAGGAGGGTAGTGTTGTGGAGGAGGAAGAGGAGGGTTGTGTTGTGGGGGAGGAATATGAGGGAAGTGTTTTGGAGGATGAGAAGGAGGGTAGTGTTGTGGAGGTGGAAGAGGAGGGTAGTGTTGTTGATGAGGAGGAGGAGGGTTGTGTTGAGGATGAAAAGGAGGGTTGTGTTGTGGAGGAGGAAGAGGAGGGTAGTGTTGTGTAGGAGAAAGAGGAGGGTAGTGTTGTGGAGGAGGAAGAGGTGGGTAGTGTTGAGGAGGAGGAGGAGGAGGAGGGTAGTGTTGTGGAGGAGGAAGTGGAGGGTAGTGTTGTGGAGGAGGAAGAGGAGGGTAGTGTTGTTGGGGAGGAAGAGGAGGGTAGTGTTGAGGAGGAGGAGGAGGAGGAGGAGGGAAGTGTTGTGGAGGAGGAAGAGGAGGGTAGTGTTGTGGAGGAGGAAGAGGAGGGTTGTGTTGAGGAGGAGGAGGAAGAGGAGGAGGGTAGTATTGTGGAGGAGGAGGAGGAGGAGGAGGAGGAGGGTAGTGTTTTGGAGGAGGAAGAGGAGGGTAGTGTTGTGGAGGAGGAAGTGGAGGGTAGTGTTGTGGAGGAGGAAGAGGAGGGTAGTGTTGTTGGTGAGGAAGAGGAAGGTAGTGTTGAGGAGGAGGAGGAGGAGGAGGAGGGGCAGTGTTGTGGAGGAGGAAGAGGAGGTTAGTGTTGTGGAGGAGGAAGAGGAGCGTAGTGTTGTGGAGGAGGAAGAGGTAGGTAGTGTTGTGGAGGAGGAATAGGAGGGTAGTGTTGTTGGGGAGGAAGAGGAGGGTAGTGTTGTGGAGGAGGAGGAGGAGGGAAAGGTTGTGGAGGAGGAAGAGGAGGGTAGTGTTGTGGAGGAGGAAGAGGAGGGTTGTGTTGTGGAGGAGGAAGAGGAGGGTAGTGCTGTGGAGTAGGAAGAGGAAGGTAGTGCTGTGGAGGAGGAAGAGAAGTGTAGTGCTGTGGAGGAGGAAGAGGAGGGTAGTGTTGTGGAGGAGGAAGAGTAGGGCAGTGTTGTGGAGGAGGAAGAGGAGGGTAGTGATGTGGAGGAGTAAGAGGAGGGTAGTGCTGTGGAGGAGGAAGAGGATGGAAGTGTTGTGGAGGAAGAGAAAGAGGGAAGTGTTGTGGAGGAGGAAGAGGAGGAGGAGGAGGAGGGTAGTGTTCTGGAGGAGGAGGAGGAGGGAAGTGTTGCGGAGGAGGAGGAGGAGGGTAGTGTTGTGGAGGAGGAGGAGAAGGAGGGTAGTGTTGTGGAGGAGGAGGAGGAGGAGGAGGGTAGTGTTGTGGAGGAGGAAGAGGAGGGTAGTGTTGTAGAGGATGAAGAGGAGGGTAGTGTTGTGGAGGAATAAGAGGAAGGTCGTGTTCTGGAGGAGGAGGAAGAGGGTAGTGTTCTGGAGGAGGCGGAAAAGGGAAGTGTTGTGGAGGAGGAGGAGGGTAGTGTTGTGGAAGAGGAAGAGGAGGGTAGTGTTGTGGAGGAGGAAGCGGAGGGTAGTGTTGTGGAGGAGGAAGATGAGGGAAGTGTTGTGAAGGAGGAAGAGGAGGGTAGTGTTGTGAAGGAAGAGGAGGTGGGAAGTGTTGTTGAGGTGGAAGAGGAAGGTAGTGTTGTGGAGGAGTAGGAGGGGGGTAGTGTTATGGAGGAGGAGGGTAGTGTTGTGGAGGAGTAGGAGGAGGGTAGTGTTGTAGAGAAGGAAGAGGAGGTTAGTTTTGTGGAGGAGGAGGAGGAGGGTAGTGTTCTGGAGGAGGAGGAGGAGGGAAGTGTTGCGGAGCAGGAGGAGGAGGGTAGTATTGTGGAGGAGGAGGAGGAGGGTATTGTTGTATAGGAGGAGGAGGAGGGAAGTGTTGTAGACGAGGAGAAGGAGGGTAGTGTTGTGGAGGAAGAGGAGGAGGGAAGTGTTGTGGAGGAGGAGGAGGAGGGTAGTGTTGTGGAGGAGGAGGAGGAAGGTAGTGTTGTGGAATAGGAGGAGGAGGGTAGTGTTGTGGAGGAGGAGGAGGAGGGTAGTGTTGTGGAGGAGGAGGAGGAGGGTAGTGTTGTGGAGGAAGAGGAGGAGGGAAGTGTTGTGGAGGAGGAGGAGGAGGGTAGTGTTGTGGAGGAGGAGGAGGAGGGTAGTGTTGTGGAATAGGAGGAGGAGGGTAGTGTTGTGTAGGAGGAGGAGGAGGGTAGTGTTGTGGAGGAGGAAGAGGAGGGTATTGTTGTGGAGGAGGAAGAGGAGGGTTGTGTTGTGAAGGTGGAAGAGGAAGGTAGTGTCGTGGAGGAGGAGGAGGAGGGGTGTGTTGAGGAGGACGAAGAAAAGGGAAGTGTTGTGGAAGAGGAGGGTTGTGTTGTAGAGGAAGAGGAGGGTTGTGTTGTGGAGGAGGAAGATGAGGGTAGTGTTGTAGAGGAAGAGGAGGGTTGTGTTGTAGATGAGGAAGAGGAGGGTAGTGTTGTGGAGGAGGAGGGTAGTGTCGTGGAGGAGGAGGAGGAGGGTAGTGTTGTGGAGGAAGAAGAGGAGGGTTGTGTTGTGGGGGAGGAAGATGAGGGAAGTGTTTTGGAGGATGAGAAGGAGGGTAGTGTTGTGGAGGTGGAAGAGGAGGGTAGTGTTCTGGAGGAGGAGGAGGAGGGTTGTGTTGAGGATGAAGAGGAGGGTTGTGTTGTGGAGGAGGAAGAGGAGGATAGTGTTGTGGAGGAGGAAGAAGAGGATAGTGTTGTTGAGGAGGACGAGGAGGGTAGTGTTGTGGGGGAGGAAGAAAAGGGTAGTGTTGTCGGAAAATCCGACACCATTTAATATCATACAGACAGATAATATTGCTGTGTTGTATAAACAAGTTAACCCATAGAAAATGTAATTTGTAGTGGAATTACCGTCTATAGAAAATGGAATATCTTTACCACATACTATTATAAATTCACCACCTATTATGGTTTGAATTATTCTTAAATACATTAGTCTTTGGACTTTACCATCATAAAACCATCTCATATAAATTAACTTAATTATCAATATCAAAATAGAGTAAATGTGACCCTTCTATCACTTTCTGAAATCTGGACAATGTAAGCCAGGCGTCAGGGAGGAGGGAGTGGTCAGCCATTGTTTATACTGAGACCACAGAGGCTCACGGGAGCAAATACGGCTCCTGTTAATTTTACTTGGACGAAGTGTTATGGAAACCAAAGGTGTACCATTATCAACACGCTGTCAACAAATTCAAGTTAAGTGTTCTGCCGAAACCCATATATCTATCATTTATGTCCCTTAATGTCATTAGGTAGGGTGGGCCAATTAGAGCACGAGATCGCCTCATACTAAAGGTAATTAAGCCCAGGTCTATATGGTTCCTTGTACAGTGTTTTCTCTGACATAGCTGTCATATATTAGGATTCTGGCTTTATAGCTAGCGCCCTTTTGACAGGTCAAGACGAGGAAGCATGCTTTGTGCATCAGTTACCAGGGTGTTGGAAGCTACCTCACACGAGGAAAATGTGGCGTCTACATCCTGGTTATACCTGGTGGACTAAGGCCAGCTGTACAATAAGATAAGGAACCTCTTCAATGTATGTAGTCTATTACTGTAGTTGGATTAGCTGCATATATATAAATTTAATAAACCCCCCTAATGTGTAGAGGATCGATTTGTGAGATTATGAGATTATTGCAGAAATACAGTCCACTTGTCATAATACAAATTGCTATCGAAGTATATAAATTAACGTAAATATAAATTTTATATAAATTCATATAAATTAAATAAATATAAATCTCACAGGTCAGTTCCCACAAGTGTTGTTGAGGAGGACGAGGAGGAGGAGGAGGAGGGTAGTGTTGTGGAGGAGGAGGAAGAGGAGGAGGGTAGTGTTGTGGAGGAGGAAGAGGAGGGTTGTGTTGAAGAGGAGGAAGAGGAGGGTATTGTTGTGGAGGTGGAAGAGGAGGGTTGTGTTGTAGAGGAGAAGGAGGAGGGTAGTGAAGAGGAAGAGGAGGGAAGTGTTGTAGAGGAAGAGGAGGGTTGTGTTGTGGAGGAGGAAGAGGAGGGTAGTGTTGTGGAGGAGGAGGGTAGTGTCGTGGAGGAGGAGGAGGAGGGAAGTGTTGTGGAGGAGGAACAGGAGGGAAGTGTTGTGGAGGAGGAAGAGTAAGGTAGTGTTGTGGAGGAGGAAGAGGAGGGTAGTGCTGTGGAGGAGGAAGAGGAGGGTAGTGCAGTGGAGGAGGAAGAGGAGGGTAGTGCTGTGGAGGAGTAAGAGGAGGGTAGTGTTGTGGAGGAAGAGGAGGTGGGTTGTGTTGTGGAAGAAGAAGAGGAGGGAAGTGTTGTGGAGATGGAAGAGGAAGGTCGTGTTGTGGAGGAGGAGGACTAGGAGAAGGGAAGTTTTGTGCAGGAGGAAGAAGAGGGTAGTGTTGTGGAGGAGGAAGAGGAGGGTAGTGTTGTGGAGGAGGAAGAGGAGGGTAGTGTTGTGGAGGAAGAGGAGGAGGGAAGTGTTGTGGAAAAGGAAGAGGAGGGTAGTGTTGTGGAGGAGGAAGAGGTGGGTAGTTTTGTGAAGGAGGAAGAGGAGGGGTAGTGTTGAGGAGGAGGAAGAGGAGGGTAGTTTTGTGGAGGAAGAAGACGAGGGGTAGTGTTGTGGAGGAGGAAGAGGAGGGTAGTGTTATGGAGGAGGAAGAGGAGGGTAGTGTTGTAGAGGAGGAAGAGGAGGGTAGTGTTGTGGAGGAGGAAGAGGAGGGTAGTGTTGTAGAGGACGAAGAGGAGGGTAGTGTTGTGGAGGGGAATGAGGAGGGTAGTGTTCTGGAGGAGGAAGAGGAGGGTAGTGCTGTGAAGGAGGAAGAGGAGGGTAGTGTTGTGGAGGAGAAAGAGGAGGGTAGAGTTGTGGAGGAGGAAGAGGTGCGTAGTGTTGTGGAGGAAGAGGGAAGAATTGTGGAGGAGGAAGAGGAAGGTCGTGTTATGGAGGAGGAGGAGGAGGAGGGAAGTTTTTGTGCAGGAGGAAGAAGAGGGTAGTGTTGTGGAGAAGGAGGAAAAGGGTTGTGGAGTTGTAGTGTTGTGGAGGAGGTGGAGGAGGGAAGTGTTGTGGAGGAGGACGAGGAAGGTAGTGTTGTGGAAGTGAAAGAGGAGGGTAGTGTTGTGGAGGAGGAAGAGGAGCGTAGTGTTGTGGAGGAAGAGGAGGAGGGAAGTGTTGTGGAGGAGGAAGAGGAAGGTAATGTTGTGGAGGAGGAGGAGGAGGGTAGTGTTGTGGAGGAGGAGGAGGAGGAAAGTGTTGTGGAGGAGGAAGAGGAGGGTAGTGTTGTGAAGGAGGAAGAGGAGGGTAGTGTTTTGGAGGAGGAAGAGGAGGGTAGTCTTGAGGAGGAGGAAGAGGAGAGTAGTTTTGTGGAGGAGGAAGAGGAGGGAAGTGTTGTTGAGGTGGAAGAGGAAGGTAGTGTTGTGGAGGAGGAGGAGGAGGAGGAGGGTAGTGATGTGGGGGAGGAAGAAGAGGGTAGTGTTGCGGAGGAGGAGGAGGAGGGTAGTGTTGAGGAGGAGGAGGACGAGGGTAGTGTTGTGGAGGAGGAAGGAGGGTAGTGCTGTGGAGGAGGAAGAGGAGGGTAGTGCTGTGGAGGAGGAAGAGGAGGGTAGTGCTGTGGAGGAGGAAGAGGAGGGTAGTCTTGTGGAGGAGGAAGAGGAGGGTAGTGCTGTGGAGGAGGAAGAGGAGGGTAGTGCTGTGGAGGAGGAAGGAGGGTAGTGTTTTGGAGGAGTAAGAGGAGGGTAGTAGTGTGGAGGAGGAAGAGGAGGGTAGCCTTGTGGAAGAGGAAGAGGAGGGCAGTTTTGTGGAGGAGGAAGAGGAGGGTAGTGCTGTAGAGGAGAAAAAGGAGGATAGTGTTGTAGAGGAGGAAGAGGAGGGTAGTAGTGTGGAGAAGGAAGAGGAGGGTAGAGTTGTGGAGGAGGAAGAGGAGGGTAGTGCTGTGGAGGAGGAAGGAGGGTAGTGCTGTGGAGGAGGAAGAGGAGGGTAGTGCTGTGGAGAAGGAAGAGGAGGGTAGTGCTGTGGAGGAAGAAGAGGAGGGTAGTGCTTTGGAGGAGGAAGAGGAGAGTAGTACTGTGGAGTAGGAAGAGGAGGGTAGTGTTGTGGAGGAAGAGGAGGAGGGTAGTGTTGTGGAGGAGAAAGAGGAGAGTAGTGTTGTAGAGGAGGAAGAGGAGGATAGTAATGTAGAGGAGGAAGAGGAGAGTAGTGTTGTAGAGGAGGAAGAGTAGGGTTGTGTTGTGGAGGAGGAAGAGTAGGGTAGTGTTGTGGAGGAAGAGGAGTGTAGTGATGTGAAGGAAGAAGAGGAGGGTAGTGTTATGGAGGAGGAGGAGGAGGAGGGTAGTGTTGTGGAGGAGGAAGAGGAGGGTAGTGTTGTTGAGGAGGAAGAGGAGGGTAGTTTTGTGGAGAAGGAAGAGGAGGGTAGTGTTGTGGAGGAAGAGGAGGAGGGAAGTGTTGTGGAGGAGGAAGAGGAAGGTAATGTTGTGGAGGAGGAGGATTAGGAGGAGGGTAGTGTTGTGGAGGAGGAGGAGGAGGAGGAGGAGAAGAGTAGTGTTGTGGAGGAGGAGGAGGAGTAGGAGGGTAGTGTTGTGGAGGAGGAAGAGTAGGGATGTTTTGAAGAGGAGGAAGAGGAGAGTATTGCTGTGGAGGACGAAGAGGAGGGTAGTGTTGTGGAGGAGAAAGAGGAGGGTAGTGTTGTGAAAGAGGAAGAGGAGGTTAGTGTTGTGGAGGAGGAGGAGGAGGGTAGTGTTGTGGAGGAAGAAGAGGAGGATAGTGTTGTGGTGGAGGAGGAGGAGGGTAGTGTTGTGGAGGAGGAAGAGGGTAGTGTTGTGGAGGAAGAAGAGGAGGATAGTGTTGTGGTGGAGGAGAAGGAGGAGGGTAGTGTCGTGGAAGAGGAAGAGGAAGGTAGTATTGTGGAGGAGGAAGAGGAGGGTAGTGTTGTGGAGAAGGAAGAAAAGGGTAGTGTTGTGGAGGAGGAAGAGGAGGAAAGTGTTCTGGAGGATGAAGAGGAGGGAAGTGTTATGGAGAAGGAAGTGGAGGGTAGTGTCGTGGAGGAGGAGGAGGAGGGTAGTGTTGTGGAGGAGGAAGAGGAGG
The DNA here is from genome assembly GCF_040958095.1 of Procambarus clarkii. Lineage (NCBI taxonomy): Eukaryota > Metazoa > Arthropoda > Malacostraca > Decapoda > Cambaridae > Procambarus > Procambarus clarkii. Next base: position 336,498 of record NC_091159.1, read on the forward strand.
GTAGTGTTGTGGAGGAGGAAGGAGGGTAGTGCTGTGGAGGAGGAAGAGGAGGGTAGTGCTGTGGAGGAGGAAGAGGAGGGTAGTGCTGTGGAGGAGGAAGAGGAGGGTAGTCTTGTGGAAGAGGAAGAGGAGGGTAGTGTTGTGGAGGAGGAAGAGGAGGGTAGTGTTGTGGAGGAGAAAGAGGAGGGGAGTGTTGGGGAAGAAGATTAGGAGGATAGTGTTGTGGAGGAGGAGGGTAGTGTTGTGGAGGAGTAAGAGTAGGGTCGTGTTGTGGAGGAAGAAGAGGAGGATAATGTTGTGGTGGAGGAGGAGAAGTAGGAGGGTAGTGTTTTGGAAGATCAAGAGGAGGGTAGTGTTGTGGAGGAGGAAGAGGAGGGTAGTGTTGTAGAGGAGGAAAGGGAGGGTAGTGTTGTGAAGGAGGAGGAGGAGGAGGGTAGTGTTGTGGAGGAGGAGGAGGAGGAGGAGGAGGGTAGTTTTGTGGAAGAGGAAGAGGAGGGTAGTTTTGTGGAGGAGGAAGAGGAGGGTAGTGTTGTGGAGGAAGAGGAGGAGGGAAGTGTTGTTGAGGAGGAAGAGGAAGGTAATGTTGTGGAGGAGGAGGATTAGGAGGATGGTAGTGTTGTGGAGGAGGAGGAGGAGGAGAGTAGTGTTGTGGAGGAGGAGGAGGAGTAGGAGGGTAGTGTTGTGGAGGAGGAAGAGTAGGGATGTTTTGAAGAGGAGGAAGAGGAGAGTATTGATGTGGAGGACGAAGAGGAGGGTAGTGTTGTGGAGAAGAAAGAGGAGGGTAGTGTTGTGAAAGAGGAAGAGGAGGTTAGTGTTGTGGAGGAGGAGGAGGAGGAGGAGGGTAGTGTTGTGGAGGAGTAAGAGTAGGGTAGTGTTTTGGAAGATCAAGAGGAGGGTAGTGTTGTGGAGGAGGAAGAGGAGGGTAGTGTTGTAGAGGAGGAAAGGGAGGGTAGTGTTGTGGAGGAGGAGGAGGAGGAGGAGGAGGAGGAGGAGGGTAGTGTTGTGGAGGAGGAGGAGGAGGAGGAGGAGGAGGAGGGTAGTTTTGTGGAAGAGGAAGAGGAGGGTAGTTTTGTGGAGGAGGAAGAGGAGGGTAGTGTTGTGGAGGAGGAAGATGAGGGCAGTTTTGTGGAGGAAGAGGAGGAGGGAAGTGTTGTGGAGGAGGAAGAGGAGGGAAGTGATGTGGAGGAGGAAGAGGAGGGTAGTGTTGTGGAGGAGGAAGAGGAGGGTAGTTTTGTGGAGGAGGAAGAGGAGGGGGTAGTGTTGTGGAGGAGGAAGACGAGGGTAGTGTTGTGGAGGAGGAAGAGGAGGGTAGTGTTGTGGAGGAGGAAGAGGAGGGTAGCGTTTTGTAGGGGGAAGAGGAGGGTAGTGCTATGGAAGAGGAAGAGGAGGGTAGTTTTGTGGAGAAGAAAGAGGAGGGTAGTTTTGTGGAGAAGGAAGAGGAGGGTAGTGTTGTTGAGGAGGAAGAGGAGGGTAGTTTTGTGGAGAAGGAAGAGGAGGGTAGTGTTGTGGAGAAGGAAGAGGAGGGGAGTGTTGCGGAGGAAGAGGAGGAGAAAAGTGTTGTGGAGGAGGAAGAGGAAGGTAGTGTTGTGGAGGAGGAGGAAGAGAAGGAGGGTAGTGTTGTGGAGGAGGAGGAGGAGAAGGAGGAGGGTAGTGTTGTGGAGGAGGAAGAGGAGGGTTGTGTTGTGGAGGAGAAGGAGAAGGGTAGTATTGTGGAGGAGAAAGAGGAGAGTAGTGTTGTGAAAGAGGAAGAGGAGGGTAGTGTTGTGGAGGAGGAGAAGGAGGGTAGTGTTGTGGAGGAAGAACAGGAGGGTTGTGTTTTGAAGGAGGAGGAGGAGGAGTGTAGTGTTGTGGAAGAGGAGGAGGGTAGTGTTTTGGAGGAGGAGGAGGAGGGTAGTGTTGTGGAGGAGGAGGAGGAGAAGGAGGAGGGTAGTGTTGTGGAGGAGGAAGAGGAGGGTTGTGTTGTGGAGGAGAAGGAGAAGGGTAGTATTGTGGAGGAGAAAGAGGAGAGTAGTGTTGTGAAAGAGGAAGAGGAGGGTAGTGTTGTGGAGGAGGAGAAGGAGGGTAGTGTTGTGGAGGAAGAACAGGAGGGTTGTGTTTTGAAGGAGGAGGAGGAGGAGTGTAGTGTTGTGGAAGAGGAGGAGGAGGGTAGTGTTTTGGAGGAGGAGGAGGAGGGTAGTGTTGTGGAGGAGGAGGAGGAGGAGGAGGGTAGTGTTGTGGAGGAGGAGGAGGAGGAGGGTAGTGTTGTGGAGGAGGAGGAGGAGGAGGGTAGTGTTGTGGAGGAGAAGGAGGAGGAGGAGGGTAGTGTCGTGGAGGAGGAGGAGGAGGAGGAGGAGGAGGAGGAGGAAGGTAGTGTCGTGGAGGAGGAGGAAGAGGAGGGTAGTGTTGTGGAGGAGGAGGAGGAGGAAGAGGAGGGTAGTGTTGTGGAGGAGGAGGAGGAGGAGGGTAGTGTCGTGGAGGTGGAGGAGGAGGAAGGTAGTGTTGTGGAGGAGGAGGAGGAGGGTAATATTGTAGAGGAGGGTAGTGTTGTGGAGAATGAAGAGGAGGGAAGTGTTGTGAAGGAGGAGGAGGAGGAGGGTAGTGTTGTGGAGGAAGAAGAGGAGAGGAGTGTTGTGGAGGAGGAAGAGAAGGGGAGTGTTGTGGAAGAAGAAGAGGAGGACAGTGTTGTGGAGGAGGAGGGTAGTGTTGTGGAGGAGTAAGAGGACGGAAGTGTTGTGGAGATGGATGAGGAGGGAAGTGTTGTGGAGAAGGAAGAGGAGGGTAGTGTTGTGGAGGAGGAAGAGGAGGGTAGTGTTGTTGAGGAGGAAGAGGAGGTTAGTGTTGTGGAGGAGGAAGTAGGGGGTAGTGTTGTACAGGAGGAGGAGGAGGGTCGTGTTGTGGAGGAAGAGGAGGAGGAGGAGGAGGGTAGTGTTGTGGAGAAGGAAGAGGAGGGTAGTGTTGTGGAGAAGGAAGAGGAGGGTCGTGTTATGGAGGAAGAGTAGGAGGAGGAGGGTAGTGTTGTGGAGAAGGAAGAGGAGGGTCGTGTTGTGGAGAAGGAGGAGGAGGGTAGTGTTGTGAAGGAAGAGGAGGGTCGTGTTGTGGAGGAAGAGGAGGAGGAGGAGGGTAGTGTTGTGGAGAAGGAAGAGGAGGGTCGTGTTGTGGAGGAAGAGGAGGAGGAGGAGGGTAGTGTTGTGGAGGAAGAGGAGGAGGAGGAGGAGGGTAGTGTTGTGGAGGAGTAAGAGGAGGGTCGTGTTGTGGAGAAGGAAGGCTAGGGTCGTGTTGTGGAGGAAGAGGAGGAGGAGGAGGGTAGTGTTGTGGAGAAGGAAGAGGAGGGTAGTGTTGTGGAGGAGGATGAGGAGGGAAGTGTTGTGGAGAAGGAAGAGGAGGGTAGTGTTGTGGAGGAGAAAGATGAGAGAAGTGTTGTGGAGGAGAAAGATGAGAGAAGTGTTGTGGAGGAGGAGGAGGAGGGTAGTGTTGTGGAGGATGAAAAGGAAGGAATTATTGTGGAGAAGGAAGAGGAGGGTAGTGTTGTGGAGAATGAAGAGGAGGGTTAGTGTTGTGGAGAAGGATGAGGAGGGTAGTGATGTGGAGAAGGAAGAGGAGGGTAGTGTTGTGGAGGAGGAAGAGGAGGGTAGTGTTGTGGAGAATGAAGAGGAGGGTAGTGTTGTGGAGAAGGATGAGGAGGGTAGTGATGTGGAGAAGGAAGAGGAGGGTAGTGTTGTGGAGGAGGAAGAGGAGGGAAGTGTTGTTTAGAAGGATGAGGAGGGAAGTGTTGTGGAGAAGATAGAGGAGTGGAGTGTTGTGGAGAAGGAAGAGGAGGGAAGTGTTGTGGAAGAGTAAGCGGAGGATAGTGCTGTACAGGAGGAGGAGGAGGAGGGGGTGGGTAGTGTTGTGGAGGAGGAAGAAGAGGGGAGTGTTGTGGAGGAGGAAGAAGAGGGGAGTGTTGTGGAAGAAGAAGAGGAGTGTAGTGTTGTATAGGAGGAGGAGGAGGGGGTGGGTAGTGTTGTGGAGGAGGAGGAGGAGGGAAGTGTTGTGGAGAAGGAAGAAGAGGGTCGTGTTGTGGAGGAGGAGGAGGAAGGTTGTGTTGTGGAGAAGGAAGAGGAGGGTCGTGTTGTGGAGGAGGAGGAGGAGGAGGAGGAGGAGGGTAGTGTTGTGGAAGAAGAAGAGGAAGAAGAAGTTTTCCTTGAGCAACTACGGTGCTTCACCCTTCTGCTAGGGTCCTCCACAGCTCTCCTGGCTGCTACACCATGAAGTTCCCTAGAACAACTGTGGTGCTTCACCACCTCTACAGAAGCACGTGATACTCCTCTTCACTGCTCCACACAGCTCGAGGTCCTCTCCTCCACTACCTTCTCCTCCTCAGCCACTCAGCCAGTTGGCTTCAAGCGGTCGACGGGAGAGGACGCGCTGCTCGTCCCTCCAGCTGTCTCTCATCTCCTCTTATTTAGGCTTCCTGCCTTACCAAAACATTTCTAATTCATCAATAAACATTGCTACTGTCGCTGGGCACACGACCAACTACAAGCAATCACTATGAACTGGCTTAAATCGTTCTTACGACATATTATCTCGTCGAGGGCGCCCCTCCCTCTGACGGAGCCTGGTCAGGGCGATTCCACAGCCCACAATAATGCCTCTGGGCGGCTTAATACACTCCTCGCCGTCCAGAACTTGAGACAACAACGTTCTCAGCTCAATTCCACAGCTGGCACGTCTGCACACTTCTCTTCTCTTGGAGATATATCACTAGGGGTTCCTTCCTGACGGGAGCTCAAACGGAGCACGGCTTTCTCCCTGCGATGTCTGGCCTCAAGTGAGGTCAATGCCCTAAAGAAGCGAGCCTCACGCCTCCAGCAAAATATCCACATCTCCTAACCAGTCATTTATCTATTTCCTTATGTACTGCCCATAATCTCAAATTGTTCATTAAATCCAACAAACTATTTTACATCTGTGTTATCGCCTCTATATTTCCTATACTTTCTAGTTAGGTCAGGCTTGTTGAAAAACTCTCAAGGGGGGAGACTCGTTTCTCCTGTAGGCTGAGATCATAACACTCCCCTCCCCTTATTTTTGAGTTATTCCAGTGGTAAAGCTCGGGATAATACATCCGCCACCACACTGTCTCGTTCTTCAACCGATTTGTTCGACCGGTTGATCTGCTTACGTACTCCCTTAGGAGTCTACAATTAGTTGCTCCTTGCAACATCTGGCTCACAACTCGCCAGAAACAGGATCTTCTCACAAACGATCTGACCTCTCTGGCACCTCTTGGCTAGGCTGTCCTCCTTGGACGCCTGCACTCCATCAGTCCACTCTACTTACTGTCTCCACCCTCCGTTTCCTCGTCGTCTTCTCTTCACGTCCAGAGTCAGACATCTACTGCCTGTACCTCCTCTGTCGTCTTCACACTTCCATCTACTGCCATTATACTTCCGTCTCCTGTCATCATACTTCACTCCCTCGTCTTCACTGACGATCCTCCCTTTCGTCTCCTCATTTATCCGAGACCTCATCCTGTTTGACTTCCATCGAGTCCTCGGCTTTCTTCTATTCCTCCATGCTTGTATCATCATCCTCTTCCCACACCTCTCACCTCTATACAACTCCCTTTTTTCTCCTTCAACTCTTCTTCGTTCCCTAAAAGTTTCTTCGAGCACTGTCTTACAGCCAACAGCACTCGCCCGTACATGTAGCTTTACCTCTCCTAAGGTGCTCGTAAGCATCTCTCCACACATACTGTCTCTTCTTCTTTCATTTCCTTGGCTGTTACTTTTCTTCACTATCTCTCCTCTACGTTTTCTGTGAAACATGTCAACGCCTGACATCTCCCACAACTTAACTCTTCTATCCGAATGCCTCTGTGCTCGTGGACAACTTGACGCTCTACTCCCGTCCTCAGTCTGTCCACATCTTTCCTTATTCCTACTCAGCACAGTTGCATTCACCTTCCGACTCTTAATTTCAACAGTCTAGGTTCTACTCAGGATCGCTCTCTTCACATGACTCTTCTTCGGCTGGGCCATCTTCACTTTTGACCTCACCGAGACTCCTGGGCTGGACCTTCATCAAACAGCCATGCTATATCTACATCGATATCTTCTACCGGTTTAATCGACACTGTCTCATCTTCTCCAGCGTCTTCCTTGTCGGCCACCTCTGCCTTCATCACTACCGAGACAGGGTACTCAATGGCTTGGCGGTCTCCTGACGCATCTCCTCGGATGTCAGTCAGGTTCACACTCTCGGGGGAGGAGGAGGGTAGTTGGATGTTGGGGAGGCGGAAGAGGAGGGTAGTGTTGTGGAGGAGGAAGAAGAGAGTAGTGCTGTGAAGAAGGATGAGGAGGGTAGTGTTGTGGAGAAGGAAGAGGAGGGTAGTGATGTGGATGAGGAAGAGGAGGAGGGGAGTGTTGTGGAGGAAGTGGAGGGTAGTGTTGTTAATGAGGAGGAGGGTAGTGTTGTGGAGAAGCAAGAGGAGGGAAGTGTGGTGGAGAAGGAAGAGGAGGGTAGTGTTGTGGAAGGAAGAGGAGGGTACTGTGTTCTAGGAGGATGAGGAGGGGAGTGTTTTAGAGAAGGAAGATGAGGGTAGTGTTGTGGTGGACAAGTAGGATAGACCAAGGAAGCAACACTGACCCTTTCACCAACACAGTAGACCAAGGAAGCAACACTCGCCCTCTCACCAACACAGTAGGCCAGGGAGACAACACTCACCCTCTCACCAACACAGTAGGCCAGGGTGGCAACACTCACCCTCTCACCAACACAGTAGGCCAGGGAGACAACACTCACCCTCTCACCAACACAGTAGACCAGGGAGGCAACACTCGCCCTCTCACCAACACAGTAGGCCAGGGTGACAACACTCACCCTCTCACCAACACAGTAGACCAGGGAGGCAACACTCACCCTCTCACCAACACAGTAGGCCAGGGAGACAACACTCACCCTCTCACCAACACAGTAGGCCAGGGTGGCAACACTCACCCTCTCACCAACACAGTAGGCCAGGGAGACAACACTCACCCTCTCACCAACACAGTAGGCCAGGGAGACAACACAGTAGACCAGGGAGACAACACAGTAGACCAGGGAGGCAACACTCACCCTCTCACCAACACAGTAGGCCAGGGAGGCAACACTCACCCTCTCACCAACACAATAGACCAGGGAGGCAACACTCACCCTCTCACCAACACAGTAGGCCAGGGAGACAACACAGTAGGCCAGGGAGACAACACTCACCCTCTCACCAACACAGTAGGCCAGGGTGGCAACACTCACCCTCTCACCAACACAGTAGGCCAGGGAGACAACACTCACCCTCTCACCAACACAGTAGACCAGGGAGGCAACACTCACCCTCTCACCAACACAGTAGGCCAGGGTGACAACACTCACCCTCTCACCAACACAGTAGACCAGGGAGGCAACACTCACCCTCTCACCAACACAGTAGGCCAGGGAGACAACACTCACCCTCTCACCAACACAGTAGGCCAGGGAGACAACACAGTAGACCAGGGAGACAACACAGTAGACCAGGGAGGCAACACTCACCCTCTCACCAACACAATAGACCAGTGAGGCAACACTCACCCTCTCACCAACACAGTAGGCCAGGGAGACAACACAGTAGGCCAGGGAGACAACACTCACCCTCTCACCAACACAGTAGGCCAGGGAGACAACACTCACCCTCTCACCAACACAGTAGGCCAGGGAGACAACACTCACCCTCTCACCAACACAGTAGGCCAGGGTGGCAACACTCACCCTCTCACCAACACAGTAGGCCAGGGAGACAACACTCACCCTCTCACCAACACAGTAGACCAGGGAGGCAACACTCGCCCTCTCACCAACACAGTAGGCCAGGGAGACAACACTCACCCTCTCACCAACACAGTAGGCCAGGGAGACAACACTCACCCTCTCACCAACACAGTAGGCCAGGGAGACAACACTCACCCTCTCACCAACACAGTAGGCCAGGGAGACAACACTCACCCTCTCACCAACACAGTAGGCCAGGGTGGCAACACTCACCCTCTCACCAACACAGTAGGCCAGGGAGACAACACTCACCCTCTCACCAACACAGTAGGCCAGGGAGACAACACAGTAGACCAGGGAGACAACACAGTAGACCAGGGAGGCAACACTCACCCTCTCACCAACACAATAGACCAGGGAGGCAACACTCACCCTCTCATCAACACAGTAGGCCAGGGAGACAACACTCACCCTCTCACCAACACAGTAGGCCAGGGAGACAACACTCACCCTCTCACCAACACAGTAGGCCAGGGAGACAACACTCACCCTCTCACCAACACAGTAGGCCAGGGAGACAACACTCACCCTCTCACCAACACAGTAGGCCAGGGAGACAACACTCACCCTCTCACCAACACAGTAGGCCAGGGAGGCAACACTCACCCTCTCACCAACACAGTAGGCCAGGGAGGCAACACTCACCCTCTCACCAACACAGTAGGCCAGGGTGGCAACACTCACCCTCTCACCAACACAGTAGGCCAGGGTGGCAACACTGACCCTCTCACCAACACTGACCCTCTCACCAACACAGTAGGCCAGGGTGGCAACACTCACCCTCTCACCAACACAGTAGGCCAGGGTGGCAACACTCACCCTCTCACCAACACAGTAGGCCAGGGTGGCAACACTCATCCTCTCACCAACACAGTAGGCCAGGGTGACAACACTCACCCCCTCACAAACACACGACTCAGGCTTGGGTACAAATATTACTGGAAATATGGGATAGGTGTTCATGATAATGACACGAGGTGTAAACTATGTGGTATGTTAAGGTCTCACACCCTTGCCCATTATGTTCTTGATTGTCCGTTGATTAAGTTATATAGAAACACTGAGATAAGGACTGTTCCTGAACAAATAGCCTGGATGTGTCACAACGGAAAGGTTGATGATATTCTTGAGAGATATAAGAATTTTGCACCAAGACTGTAATATTTTGTTGAATTATCTGCGTGTCTCTTGCAAATTGTCTATACAGTATACCTAGGTCATAAACGTATTTGTGTGTACGTCTGATAACATACTACTTGTGAAGGAGGAAATGTATATGTTTATCTCTCAGAATGTTTGGTAATATGTTTATTTGTGATGTGTGTCTATGTATTAACACGTTGTACTGAATGGGGTGAGAATAGCTTGAGCTACCTCATCCCTTTGTGTGTATTTTACCTCAATAAACTTATTTCAATTTCAATTTCAATTTCAATTTCAACACAGTTCATGACATGATGGACTACATCACACAGAAGTGTAAGGAGGCAGCAGACAAGTTCGTCCCAGTCCAAAAGGAAAAAAAATATATGCAGATGAGAAACACATGGTTTAATCAGAGATGTAAGCTTGCAAAACAACTGAGTAAAATGGCATGGAGAAACTATAAAATCAACAGAACACTAGTGTGCAGAGAATGATACCAGAGCGCCAGGAATGAATATGCCAGGGTCAGAAGAGAGGTAGAGAGGTAATATGAAATGACTTAGCGAGCAAGGTAAAGACAACCCAAACTGCTGCATAGCCACATCAGGAGGAAAAAATCAGTGAAGGAACAGATAATGAAACTGAGGATAGGGGAAGAAAGATTCACTGCAAACCAGAAAGAAGTGTGCAAAGAATTTAATAAGAAATTCCAGGAGGTCTTCACCACAAAGCAAGGAGAAGTCCCAGAGATAAGAGAGGGAACATCAAACCAGACACCAATAGAGGAGTTTGTGATTACCAGTGGGGAGATGAGGAAGCATCTGCTAGATTTGGATGTGACAAAGGCTTTTGGCCCGGATGGAATATCACCATGGAGTCTAAAGGAAGGAGCAGAAGATCTGTGCCTGCCACTCTCCATGGTGTGCAACAAATCACTGGTAACAGGTGAACTGCCAAAAATTTGGAAGACGGCCAATGTAGTCCCAATATACAAGAAGGGTTATAGGCAGGAGGCACTTAACTACAGGTCAGTATCCCTAACTTGCATATCATGAAAGATGATGGAGAAGATTGTGCGAAAAAAACTAGAAGAACATCTGGAGCGAAAGAACTTTGTAACACAGCATCAACATGGGTTCTGGGATGGCAAGTCCTGCCTCGCAGGATTAATTGAGTTCTTCGACGAGGCAACAAAAATCAGGTAAGAAAGAGAGAGGGATGGGCAGACTGCAATTTTTTTGGATTGCCAGAAAGCCTGTGACACAGTACCACATAAGACTCTAGTGCACAAACTGGAGATGCAGGCATGAGTGAAAGGTAAAGCACTCCACTGGATAAGGGAGTACCTAAGCAACAGGACACGGCGAGTCACTGTGAGGGATTAGGTCTCAGAGTGGCGGGTAGTCACCAGTGGAGTCCCACAGGGATCAGTCCTTGGACCTATACTCTTTCTGATATACGTAAATGATCTCCCAGAAGGAATTGACTCGTTTCTCTCAATGTTTGCTAATGATGCAGAAATTATGAGGAAGATCAAGACCAAGGAAGAAAATATGAGGCGAGGATGATAATATGACCTAGACAAACTGAAGGAATGGTCCGACAAATGACTACTAAAGTTCAGCGCAAGTAAATGTAAGGCAATGAAACTAGAGGATGAATTAGGAGGCCAGTCACTGGATACCGAATGGGAGATGAAGTTCTTCACGAAATGGACAGAGAAAAAGATCTAGGAGTTGATATCACGCTAAACCTGTCTCCTGAAGCCCACATCAAAAGAATAACATCAGCGGCCTATGCGAGGCTGGCTACCATCAGAACTGCTTTCAGAAACCTGTGTAAGGAATCCTTCAGAACCTTGTATACCACATATGTATGGCCAATCCTGGAGTATACGGCCCCAGCAAGGAGCCCATACCTAGTCAAGCACAAGACAAAGCTGGAAAATGTTCAGAGGTATGCC
>NC_091159.1:349915-454915 GCF_040958095.1 Procambarus clarkii
TATATATATATATATATATATATATATATATATATATATATATATATATATAGATTCACCAACACATGTCTAGCTGGCAACATACCAGCGTCCATAAGACCTATCTTTTTTGGAGCATCTCTCTGTGCTCTAAAGAAAAAGGATGGAGGGATCAGGCCAATAGCTGTGGGCAATTCTCTCCGGCGTCTCGTCGCAAAGGCAGCTGCAAGAACAGTTAGTGATGCAGCGGCCAACATGCTGAAGCCAAAACAGCTCGGGTTTGGCATTCCACAAGGGTGTGAGGCGGCAGCCCATGCAGCTCGAGCCTTCATCGCCAACATCACAGACGAAAAGGCCCTTATCAAGCTAGATTTCAAAAATGCGTTCAATTTGGTGCGGAGGGATGCTGTACTCCGTGCGGTTCATAGTCATTTCCCTTCCCTCTACCCTTTTGTACATTCATGCTACAGTATGGATCTTAAGCTACTTTTTGGCGAACATGAAATTGACTCGCGAGAAGGCGTCCAACAGGGTGACCCCCTCGCTCCTCTCCTTTTCTGCTTAGTCATCAAACAAGTCACAGAGGTCCTGTCCAGCGAGCTTAACATCTGGTTCTTGGATGATGGTACCCTAGCTGGTTCCCAAGACTCCCTCCTGGAGGACATCAGAAAAATCCAGGAGCAAGGTGCAGTTTTAGGCCTCACCCTGAACCCTTCTAAATGTGAAATAATATGTTCCAACCAGGGCATCGTAGAGAGAATAGAGGGTCTTCTGCCAAATATCCATAAAACTAAACCTGAAGACAGCACACTCCTAGGAGCTCCCCTGGGGTTGAAAGCCATCGATGAGGTCCTTGATAAGAAAATCGCCGACCTTAAGAGGATGGATGGGAGGATTGAGGATATTGATGCTCATGATGCACTCTACCTCATCACCAGATGTCTGTCCCTCCCCAGGTTAACCTACTTTCTGAGGTGTTCACCATCTTACAGTAGCCAAAAACTAAGTGAGTATGACCGGTTACTGAAATCAATGCTAGAAAAAGCCCTTAACCTCTCTCTCGATGACCTACAGTGGAAACAAGCCTCTCTTCCCGTAAGACTTGGGGGCCTCGGAGTTCGAACAGCAACGCAAATCGCTGTTCCAGCCTTCCTGTCCTCCTTATCAGCATCCGACGACCTTGTGAAGGAAATTCTACCTGCCCACTTACATCAGCTGGCAGGTGTACATGATCCTAATTTTACACGCTGTGCCACAGAGTGGGCCTCTCGTGCAGGCCAATCACCTCAACCACCATCCCCAAAATCCCACAAGCAATCCAGCTGGGATGGTCCCATTGTAGACCAAGTTGCTGCAGAGTGCCTGGGTGCTGCAACAACACAACACGACATTGCTCGCCTCACAGCAGTAGCAGCACCACATGCAGGGGATTTCCTGTTAGCAACCCCAATGTCGGCAACTGGCACGCGTCTCACACCACACGCCCTCCGAATTGCTGTGGCCCTCCGCCTTGCTGCCCCAATCCACACCAGATATAGGTGTATTTGCGGCGAGGTGGTGGCTGACAGGTACGGTCACCATGGCCTACTCTGCCAAAGCACAGGGGGATGGCACTCGAGGCACAGCGAAGTTAACGACATCATCAAGAGGAGCCTCACCACAGCTGGATGCCCAGCTGAAAGAGAGCCCCGTTACCTAACGCCCCGTAACTCTGATGCTCTTATTGGTCGCCCAGATGGTATCACAGTGAACCCCTGGAAGAATGGCAAGCAGTTGGTATGGGACTACACGTGCGTATCAACCCTGGCTAACACCTACATTAACCTCAGTGTTGCACAACCAGGTGGCGCTGCCACCCACAGGGAAGCAGCCAAATCCCGTAAGTATAGAGAACTGGATCACCACTACAATTTTGTCCCCATTGCTTCTGAGACGCTCGGCGCCTGGGGTAAAAGTGCTACCAGTTTTTTGAAGGAACTGGGTTCTAGGCTCATTGAAACAACAAGGGACCCGAGAGCTGCAAGCTTTCTTTTCCAGCGCCTCAGTGTGGCGATACAGAGGGGAAATGCGCACTGCATCCAGGGTTCCTGCCCGCCATCTGAGGAGCTGGAGGAACTCGACAACCAATGACAACCATCTTTGTAACCTATATGTAACTCCTTTTTTGTAACAAAGTTCAAATAAAGTAAATATATATGTGTACATACAAAAGAATGGGGGTGGTAGGAGAAGATAATATTAGTGTTCAGTGAGAAACCACAAGGTCTCCTCTGAATACTTTTTATTTTCTTCTCCGAGGCTATGGGTCCCCACATTGGCACCAGAGGTGGTATATATATATATATATATATATATATATATATATATATATATATATATATATATATATATATATATATATATATATATATATCCACCTTTCTTTCTCTCCGTCCATCTGTACAGCCTTCTATCCTTCGTTCATATCCATCATGTTCTTTCTATTCATCTATTGTTCTATCTATCTATCCATCTATCTATCCATGCACCTACTGATCGTTCTATCCATTCATCCACCCAATTATCGCTATTTATCTATCCCATGTAATTAATCTTCAATCCATATCCATCTTGCTACCTATACGTCCATCCATATATTCATCTATCTGTCCTTCCATTTACCTGTCCACTCATCTACTCATCTGTCTATCTATTCATCCATTTATCCCTCCATCTAACCACTCATATGTCTACCTATGTATCCATACATGCATCTACCTCTTCATTACACAGTGAGTAATCACACTCGCATGATGCATCAATGAGAAAATCCGTAGGAGCCGTGACATAGGTTCGAACCTATGCGCTAGGTGTTCCCAGGCACACTCTCTAGAAGAGTAAGCGACGACAAAGTCAAAAAGGATTACAAGCTGAGGTACTACTGCATGAGGACTTCTAGGACTTCTGAGGCTTCCACTGAAGCACGAACCAGAGTTTCACACAATCCCCCCCATGCACTCTGGCTCTGTCATCTCGAAATGTTCTACCTCTGACGCTCCGCCTTCAATACAAAGAGAGCGTGTGCCTGGGAACACCCAGCACATAGGTTCAAACCCGCATCACAGCTCCTACGGATTATCTGTTTATTAATTTGTCTATCCATCCATCCCTTTATCTACTGTCTGCCTCATTCTCTTCCTCTATCTTTGTCTCTTCCTCGCTCTGTCTGTCTCGAGCTGTGTTTTTGTTTCTGACTTTCTGTGTGTTTCTGTCTCTATCTTTTTCTCTGTCAATCTCTGTCTTAAAAATAATATAATTATCTAATGTGTAGGTAGTTGGCAGTGACAGCAGTTCAGTGGTGTGAAGTACTAGAAAAACAATAGTTATCCTTACCATGGTAAAGAGCAGTTGCTTGAGAAACTTTTGCCACTGTGGGAGAATTGTCTGTTTGATGCTAGTATGGACAAATTATTCACAGCAGGAATTTTCTGTTAATTTTTTCAAAATCAATGAATTATGGTGCAGATTACTATAACACAACTTATTTTAAAACTTTAGCCTCCAACTATGAACAGACAAACACTTTCCCGTATTATATAGTTTTAAAATATAAATATTACATTTTGACACATGATAAGTGTGGTGTGTTGTGTGATATGAGTGTTGTATAATGTTGGGATGCATAAGTGTGACTCTTACCATCCTTATCTGTAGCGTTGATGTCTGCTCCAGCGTCGAGGAGGACCTTCACAGTGTTGTCGTGACCATATGCGGCTGCCCCGTGAAGGGCTGTCCTTCCTGTCAACAGATACCACAATTGTTATTATGCATAAACCGTCACGATTCCAGTAATTTATGTAAAATATTGAAATAAGTTGTTCTAGTTGACCATTTTTATATACTAGTGAAGTATACCGACTTTAAGCTTTTATGTATAACTATTTTCACCGTAAATTTAAGAGAGGAAGATCAATTTACAATTAATAAGAATAGATCACCATTAAAATATCCGACATTTCACCAGTTCTTATTTGATAATTTATAACTTGTGACGAGAACAACAGTGGTGCTATTGTCATGCCTGAAACACTGAGTGTATTAGTGGCTTGAGGCATAGTATTTACTTGCCCTACCTAGATACACAACATTTTTCTTGTATACCATTTTGTATGTATGTACTTTCCCCTAATAAATATTATTATTATTTTTATTAACAGAAGAAGAAGAAGAGCATTATGCAGAACCCATCAATAAATGACTTTACTGAGTGTGAACCGATAGTTCCAGTCTTGCCATCGTCAGTTAATCAATATAACCTTTATAAGCAACATACACCATAAATGTTTGGCAATGTTAAGGCATGAGCAACACGCCTGATAAATCTATATAAATAAAAATGTAAATGTTCGTTTGTTCAAAATCGCTAATCTCCGAAAGTTCTTCACCGATTGCTTCGAAATTTAACCACAACGTTTCATTCGCATCCGAGGTTCTTTTTTATATACATACTATATAGATGTCACGTCTGTGCCGGGAAAAAATATGTTTTTTTTTAATATTTTTTCATGTTTTTTTATGTGAGGGAAATCATCGAACCTCTTTACCGATTGCTCTGAAAATCTGACACACCGTTGCATTCGAATAGGGGCGTGTTATTATATACCTACTATATACATGCTACTATACTATACTATATACATACATACGGTGGAATTGAGCTGTGTTATTTACAATACCGTTCATTTCGTAAGTGTAAGTATAGATACCACACCTGAGACAGGTAAAAACAATCATTTTTTAAGAAACAGCGCCATCTGTTGCACCAAGAGCAGCACACGCTATAATAAATATGTTACTATTCCATTTCAATGTTTCCGATTGCATTGACAAATTGAATTTTCGTAGATTTCGATTTATTTTCAATTTAATTTATTCATTATGTGTGACAGTGCGTGAAATTGAGCAGAGTTGATTACAATACCATTCATTTTGCGAGTATACGTATAGATGCCACACCTGTGACAGGTAAAAAACATGCTTTTTGTTTAAAAACAGTGCCATCTATTGCACGTAATAGCAACATGCACTATACTAAATATGTTACGATGCCTTTCAATATTTCCGATTTCATTGATAAATTGAATTTTCATAGATTTTGATTTATTTTCATTTTGGTTTAATTATTTTGTGTGACATTGCATTGGAATTAAGCTGTGTTATTTACCATACCGTTCATTTTGTCGGAGTAGTTTATTTTTTATATAATTTTCATTTTTTTTTTCATTTTGTGTTTTATCTGTTTTTTTTTATATATCAGTCATGGGAACATCAGATCATTTGACGTTCCCAATTTTCTGATGGGAACCTCAGATCATTTGGGATTGCATCAGACGAGGGAGTGGGGAATGGTGTATTACTATAACTATGATATCCTGCTTCACACTAGTAGTCTTTATCTAACTATACTGACTCGAGAAGAGAGGAACATTGTGCTATCATTGTTAGAAAAAACAAGATGATCGCTGAGGATATCCATCATCAACCAAGCTGGTATATGATCACACAAGCTTGAGACAAAGAAAACAAGGAGTTGACAATGTTAGTTAAACAATATTACTAATAAAGATATTATGCATCCTTCCAGTCGTTATCTGAACAAATCTTCTTAAGACTGAAGCAAACATGTGTTAATTATGTCATTAAAACATCATTATAGTTCTTGAATCCCACAATTATTAGCTGACTATAATGGATTGAGACAAAGCATGATGGTTTTTACTATTTACAGTTATTCATGACATCTACATGTACATTATCTATACAACACAAGTCACTATATGACTATACCAACCTGCAACTAGAACAACAAGGATGTTCAAGTTGTAGGTTATTATGGTCCTTGTTGCACTTTCATTTTTATGGAGAAATTAAACTCCAGCATACTATTGCCCGTAAGAGTTAGTATTTTATTGATACCGAACAAATTTACACACACACACACACACACACATGTACCGCACATGAGACTGCTATACAAACTTGAGAGGCAGGCAGGAGTAAGCGGAAAGGCCCTAGTATGGGTGAAGAACTACGTAACAGGAAGGAGCCAGAGGGTAATGGTAAGGGGCGAAAAGTCGGACTGGCGAACAGTAACAAGTGGAGTACCTCAAGGATCGGTGCTGGGACCAATCCTCTTTCTAATTTACGTAAATGATATGTTTACAGGAGTGGAATCATACATGTCAATGTTTGCAGATGACGCAAAATTAATGAGAAGAGTTGTGACAGACGAGGATTGTAGGATCCTCCAAGAGGACTTAAACAGGCTGCAGAGATGGTCAGAGAAATGGCTACTGGAGTTTAACACCAGTAAATGTAAAGTTATGGAAATGGGATCAGGTGACAGGAGACCAAAGGGGCAGTACACAATGAAGGGGAACAGCCTACCTGTAACGATTCGAGAAAGAGACCTGGGAGTGGATGTGACACCTAATCTAACTCCTGAGGCACATATAAATAGGATAACGACAGCAGCGTACTCTACACTGGCGAAAATTAGAACTTCATTCAGAAACCTAAATGAGGAAGCTTTTAGGGCGCTTTACACTGCCTACGTGAGACCCGTCTTAGAGTATGCTGCGCCATCATGGAGCCCCCACCTGAAGAAACACATAAAGAAACTGGAGAAGGTCCAGAGGTTTGCGACGAGGCTTGTCCCAGAGCTACGAGGGATGGGATATGAAGAGCGGCTGAAGGAACTGAACCTTACGACACTAGAGAAAAGAAGGAAGAGAGGAGATATGATAGGGACATATAAAATACTCAGGGGAATTGACAAAGTGGAAATAGATCAAATGTTCACATGTAATAATAACAGAACGAGGGGACATGGGTGGAAACTGGAAACTCAGATGAGTCACAGAGATGTTAGGAAGTTTTCTTTTAGCGTGAGAGTAGTGGAAAAATGGAATGCACTTGGGGAACAGGTTGTGGAAGCAAATACTATTCATACTTTTAAAACTAGGTATGATAGGGAAATGGGACAGGAGTCATTGCTGTAAACAACCGATAGCTAGAAAGGCGGGATCCAAGAGTCAATGCTCGATCCTGCAAGCACATATAGGTGAGTACACACACACACACACACACATACACACACACACATACACACACACACACACACAGCAATTGGAGGACAAGATTATAGTAGTAGTCAAATATAACCCCCACCAAACGACAGAAGATGGAAACAACATTGCCACCATTAATATAATAGAGAGAGAGTAGCTTCTATCGCTAGCAGGAACGGATCCAGACTACTAATCATGGAAGACTTCAACCACGGGAATATAGAGTGGGAGAACAGAGACCCACATGGAGGACCAGACACTTGGAGAGCTAAGCAGCTGGACGTGGCAACAAGAAACTTTCTAAGCCAACACGTCAAGGGACCGACAAAAATTAGAGGAGAGGACGAACCAGCTATACCTGATCTAATATTTACTGTAAATGAGTCGCATATAAGGGAACTTATGTTAGAGGCCCCCTTATGAATCACTGATCACAGTGTACTGATCTTTGATTACCTGGTAGAGCTAGGATTTATCTCCCCAAAATAAGAACTGGGAAACAAAGGGCTGGCGTACCGAAAGGGAAATTATGAGGAAATGAGAAAATTTCTATGGGATATACATTGGGACACAGAACTGAGAACTAAGTTCGTACAAGATATGATGGACAATGTCACCTAAAAGTGTCAGGAGGTAGTAAACAGGTTTATCCCGGCCCGACAGGAATAAGCCGAATAGCAAAAGAAGAATCGTTGGTTTAATAGGGCATGTATGGAAGCAATGGAACTGAACAAAAGGTTGAGGAGGAACTTCTGAAATAACAGAACACCAGAAAGTAGAGAGAGATACCAGAGAACCAGGTATGAGTATGTAAGTGAGAAGAGCAGCTGAGAAAAGGTATGAAAATGATATAGTTAATAAAGCCAAGACCGAGCCAAAACTACTGCACAGTCATATCAGAAGGAAAACAGTGAAGGAACAGGTGAAGAAACTTAGAACAGGCGAGGACAGGTACACAGAGAATGACAAAGATGTGTGTGAAGAAGTCAAAAAGAGGCTCCAAGAGGTCTTCACAATAGAACGAGGTGAGATCACAGCACTAGGAGAGGTAAACTAGGCGGCCGTGGAAGGGTTCGAAATCAGAAGAGATGAGGTCAAGAGGCATCTCTTGGATCTGAACGTGAGAAAGGCTGTTGGCCCAGACGGAATCTTACCATAGGTACTGAAAGAGTGTGCAGAAGCACTTTGCTTGCCACTCTCCATAGTGTATAGTAGGTCACTGGAGATGGGAGACCTACCAGATATATGGAAGACGGCTAAAGTAGTCCCAATATACAAAAAGGGTGACAGACAAGAGGCACTGAACTACAGGCCAGTGTCCTTAACTTTTATACCATGCAAGGTAATGGACAAGATCGCGAGAAAAAACCTAGTAACACATTTGGAGATAAGGGACATCGTGACAACTAATCAACATCGGTTCAAGGAGGGTAAATCTTGCCTTACAGGCTTAATAGAATTCAACGATCAGGTGACAAAGATTAAGCAACAGACGAATTGGCGGACTGCATTTTCTTGGATTATCGGAAAACCTGATACAGTACCCTATATGAGGCTGATGCATAAGCTGGAGAAACTAGGCAAGAGTAACTGGTATGGTGCTCCAGTGGATAAAGGAGTACCTAAGCAATAGGAAGCAGAGTTAATGAGGGGCGAGACCTCAGAGTGGCGTGAAGTCACCAGTGGAGTCACGCAGGGCTCTGTACTTGGACCTATCTTGTTTCTGATTTACGTAAATGATCTCCCAGAGGATATAGACTCATTCCTCTCAATGTTTGCTGACGAAGCCAAAATTATGAGAAGGATTAAGACAGAGGAGGAAAGCTTGAGGCTTCAAGAAGACCTGGACAAGCTGTAGGAATGGTCGAACAAATTTTTGTTAGAGTTTAACCAAAGCAAATATAATGTATTGAAGATAGGTGAAGGGAGCAGGAGACCAGATACACGGTATCATGTGGGAGATGAAATACTTCAAGAGTCAGAGAGAGAGAGAGAGAGGAAGACCTGGGGGTTGATATCACGCCAGACCTGTCCCCTGAAGCCCACCTCATGAAAAAATCAGTAGCATATGCCAGGTTGGTTAACATAAGAACAACCATTACAAACACGTGTAAAGAATCATTCAGAGCTTTGTATACCACATGTGTCAGACCAATCCTGGAGTATGCGGTCCCAGCATGGAGTCCATATTTAGTCAAGCAAAACACTAAACTGGAAAAGGTACGAAGGTTTGCCACCAGACTAATACCCGAACTGAGGGGTATGAGCTACGAGGATGGACTACGGGAATTAAACCTCACGTTACTGAGAAACAGAAGAGTTATGGGGGACATGATCACCACATGCAAGATTCTCCATGGAATTGACAGGGGTAGATAAAGACAGACTATTTAACACAAAGGGCACTTGCACTAGGGGAGGTGGAAATTGAGTGCCCAGATGAGCAATAGAGACATTAGAATGAATTTTTTCAGTGTCAGAGTAGTAGACAAAGAGAATGCATTAGGAAGTTGTTACGAACCCTTCGTAACTGGGTTCTTTTTAAACTATGATCCGATTCTAGTTCAGAGAACCCTAATCTTGGTGGGAAAAATAGTGTAATGTTTAAAGGTAAAATGAAAAGAATTAGACTTAAAATAACCCATTATTATTTCCCATCACCATTATAATATACAAGTCTATGCAAGGTCAACCGGAGCGGCGTTGCTAGCCCTTACGCTCGCCTGCTTCACGGATGACGGACACAATGTGCCTCTGATGAAGTCTTCGATGCTCCACGTCCGTTGCACACTCGCTGGGACGCTCAATCAGTAAAATCAGTTACGCTCAACTAGCCCCACTTGGCTAGTACCTTCCAGAATCGAAGTCTACAGCGCCCAACCACAGTGCTCAACTAGCCCACTTGGCTAGTACCTTCCAGAATCGAAGTCTACAGCGCCCAACCACAGTGCTCAACTAGCCCACTTGGCTAGTACCTTCCAGAATCGAAGTCTACAGCGCCCAACCACAGTGCTCAACTAGCCCACTTGCCTAGTACCTTCCAGAATCGAAGTCTACAGCGCCCATCCACAGTGCTCACCTAGCCCCACTGGCTAGTACCTTCCAGAATCGAAGTCTACAGCGCCCAACCACAGTGCTCACCTAGCCTCACTGGCTAGCACCTCCAGGAGAGAAGTCTATAACACTCAACAGCAGCGCTCAACTAGCCCACTTAGCTAGCACCTTCAGGTCGACCCAAGTCTTCCACTGTCCCGACTTCACTGACTCCCATCCCTCGTCCGTGTTACTCGTCATCTTTCAGCCTGGCCGACTACAAGATGGGAAACTGATTAATGGAAGGTGTTGTAATCCACAAGTTAGTAGGAATTATTAGCTAGAGGATCATTACTACAACACTTAATGAATGATGATTGGAAGTACATGTAAGTAGACAGACTATGGATCACATATCTAAGAAAGGTCAATGGATTAAGACCGAAGCTGTTTAGCCAAATTACTAATTCCTGGAAAGAGGAATTATTCTTTGTCAGGCTTCTAGGATCAAGGTTACTGCTCTAGGGATAAGGTTAATCGGATTATACCTTCCTTGAGAGGCGGGGTGAAATGGTTGAGATAGATGGCTAACTGGAGTCAGTCTGATTGTGGGAGTTGAACCGAGAAGTCCTCTGGATCTCCGTTTGCGGCAGCAGCGAAGTGTAGCAGACAGCTATGCGAAAACCTGTTGTGATCTTAGTGACCAAGTTAAGTCTGCAGTATGTGAGTATTGAATGAAAGACTAACCGGGTGTGGAGCGTTGTAGTAATCATTCCGTATTAGGGACTTAGGCGGAAGTTACGAGTGTGGGTGGTGATCGCGGAGGTCAAGTGGTCTATGGGTATTGGAAGTGTATTGACCTAATAGAGTATGTTAATTAATATAGTATTATTTGTCAGAGTCTATTCTTTGTAATTAAATGACAAAACCCGACGGCCTTTAAATACCTTCCATCTGTCCCCTCATAGTGTTCCTGGTTCGGTTGGTGAGGGAATGTTAGGGAATTGGTAGACGACTGTTACGGCCCTCTCGGGACGCAACGGGGTCCTTACTCTGATGTTGTTAGAGGAAGATATATGTATCCGTTCCCAAGCCAGTATTGGCTATCAAGGGATGAGATCCGTGACGCAAGTAACTTAAAGGGAGTAGGGAAAGAAAGCTAAGAACTTAATATTATACTTGTCACCATCACCAATTAAATATATAAAATCAAAAAGTGCACAGGGGGAGGGGTATTAACACTATACAAGGGGATTATACACAATATAGTCTTCTGCTGAAGACTCTGGTGCCACAACTCTCGGTGCCGAGTCCTTGGCGCTTTCTTCTTGGCCACACAATGAATTATCCAAAGAAGTTGAGCCTACCCTGGCCACAGGTCAGCCAAAACACAGGTCCACTGGGGGCACCGCCGTGGAGGCCGTCAACCACACGTCCAGCTGGTCTGCTGGCAGGTACTGAGCCACCAAGGCTGGTACGGCCACTCCACGAACGATATAAGGGGTACGCCCTAGACAGGAGTCTCGTGTGATATCACAAATCACCCTCCTGTCCTCAATACCCCAGTGGATGATCGTCTCCAACAGTCGGTCCCGGGTAAATCCTTTTACTGCCACTCCACTGGCAGGCTTAACACACCACAGTGTTCTTCCGGGGGGACGACGTCACAACAGCTGCAGCAAGGTTCAAGGTATGGAGACTGGCTGCCTCGGGTAGACTGACTCAACCCTCAACACAGCGGTCCCAGGTCGACTCTGTAAACAGACACGTCATCAATGACTGGGACACTAATACACCTCACTTACGGGCTCGGGCACAAACACCTGATGTATCCGGTCCATACATGGCGCTGTCGTCGGAGCACCACCTCACCAGAGGTCAGGAGCGGCGGTGTTGAGCGCGGAACCAGACTGGAAACTGGTCCTCGAGGCCAGTACACGCTGTCCTCACCAGGTGTCGTCGTCCGTTTGGCGGGGGTTTCGGGAGCTGACCCACAGATGGCGTGGTTGTCACTGCTCCAGGCTCGGACGCTGGATACGGATTCGTAACAACGACATATTTGGTGGCAGCGCAAACAGGTTTTGGAACACGGTGCGAGATGAAGAAAGTGTGGTTCTGGTTTAGTTCGTGAGGGAGTGTTCGGGAAATGGTAGACGTCGGGTTGTGGTGAGAATGGTGGTTACTAGACGGAGGAAAGAAGGGTCAAGTGAGACCAGGTCAGAGGTGTTAGTTAATTAAAGGGACTAGGCCATTGTGGGGCACATGTGGGGTTTATTTCTTTCTTTCCAAATTCCTGCAACGAGAGACGGCTAA
Source organism: Procambarus clarkii (assembly GCF_040958095.1). Classification (NCBI taxonomy): domain Eukaryota; kingdom Metazoa; phylum Arthropoda; class Malacostraca; order Decapoda; family Cambaridae; genus Procambarus; species Procambarus clarkii. The sequence continues at coordinate 362,350 of NC_091159.1, forward strand.
GATGCAAGTCTGGACCACTGAAGCATCGTGATCCAAAACAAGTTCAGTGTTCGTAGTGCGGATTATACAATGTTCGTAGTGCGGAGTATACAGAGTGGCGAGGTAAACTAGCGTGGGTGAATGTGGGCCGGCGTGGGCCATGTGCGGGCCAAGCGATGGGTGGGCCAAGCGAGCCGCACCTTGGAGCTTGTTTTATATCGTCGGTATGGTGGCAATAGTGAGAAACAGTTGCTAAGGTGAAATTAAGTGTGAAAACTACGTGATTTAAAGTTAATTAAATTTCATGTAACGTGTAAATCGAATATTTTAAGGATAATTAAATATTACGTAAAGATTCGAGCGATTTCAGGCGTTACATCGATACAGAAAATAGGCGAAGTGAATTGTGAACTCCTAGGCATAGCGAGCGATGCGTAATTTGACGTCTGGGGTTCGATGTCTCGTGTACCCTGGAGAGGGCCATGGAGATTTTTTGTGGGTGCAGGTAGCATTATGGAGAGTGTTACCTGGGACACGAGGAGCGTGTACCGTCGGTGGGGGTGTGTGGCGTCCAGAGGTGGCGACGCAGTGTGTATTGGCGTTTGGACGCCAAGTGAAGTGCATGATTGTGTATTGGCATTTGTATGCCGGGTTGTGTAGTGTAGTGCACGTGTAGTGGCTTATCAGCATAATGCATAGTATTTACTGTAGTGAATTGTGCATGTTTTGACTGTTGATATTATGGATGTAGTATAGTGCATGACATTGTTGGCATTGTAGCGATTAGGTGTAGCATTACTGGTAATTTTAACGCCGTGTGTTGTGTTGATGGCGTTAGGGACGCCGTGTGTTGTGTTGAAGGCGTTGGAGACGCCGTGTGTTGTGTTGATGGCGTTGGGGACGCCGGGTGTTGTGTTGATGGCGTTGGGGACGCCGGGTGTTGTGTTGATGGCGTTGGGGACGCCGGGTGTTGTGTTGATGGCATTGGGGACGCCGGGTGTTGTGTTGATGGCGTTGGGGACGCCGTGTGTTGTGTTGATGGCGTTGGGGACGCCGTGTGTTGTGTTGATGGCGTTGGGGACGCCGGGTGTTGTGTTGAGGGCGTTGGGGACGCCGTGTGTTGTGTTGAGGGCGTTGGGGACGCCGTGTGTTGTGTTGAGGGCGTAGTGGACGCCGTGTGTTGTGTTGAGGGCGTTGGGGACGCCGTGTGTTGTGTTGAGGGCGTTGGGGACGCCGTGTGTTGTGTTCAGGACGTTGGGGACGCCGAGTGTTGTGTTGAGGGCGTTGGGGGACGCCACTGGGTGGTATAGTGTAGTGGCGTTTGGACGCCTGGTATGGAGTGTGGTGTTGTGGAGTATATGGTGGCGCAGGGGCGCCAGGTAGTGGTCGGTAAGGTGAGCATTGGCGTAGCAAGATCGGTGCGTTAGGACGCAGGAAGTGGTTGTAGGGATGTGTGCGTTATGTTGAGGTCATCAGTGGTTGGGATGACCAGAGGTAATGGTGTGTCGGAGTGGGTAAGTCTTATGGATAAGATGAAATGTGGATAATTGCAGGAGTTGGTGGCTGCAGTAGGCGAGCCAAGTCGATATATCCAGCAAAACTCATAAAAGACTAATAAAAATTCATTATTCTCATTAAAATTTTCATTAATTATGTCTGAGTGGGTAAGACATATGGATAAGATTACAAGGTAGAATTTCAAAATTTCAGGTGTGGGTGGTTGCAGTGGGCGAGCGAAGTAGAGATACTAATTTCTTATTAAGTGGTTACAGGAATCTCGCTAGAGGCGAGCCAGTGGCAGTATGATGTTTTAGTGACATAAGTTGGAAATTATGTTAATGAGGTATTTATTGTGATAATATATGTGTATGTATATATTGTATATTACCTCATCGGCACCATTACTGAGTGTTAGGCTTGAGAAGGTCCCCCGGGATCATGTCACAGAGCTTCAGGTAGAGTAGAAGGGAAGCTATGAGGCTACACTCAGTAATTCTAGAAAAAAAGGGGGGAGGAAGTGAAGCCAACGTGACGTTATAGGCGAAATTCGCCCCCTGACATCAAAGCAGGGATAAGGGCCAGCTGCAATGGTTTTGCAGCTGCGCTCAGGCTATATACGGGGAGAGAGTAAGGAGCCGAGGGGGTTATGTAATAATGGGATCGAGCCAGGGGGCTCCGAGGGAATATTTTGCAGGTACAGCGGTCGGGAAGGTGTGAATACAGGTGGACACACTCTGGGCGGATGGGCCTAGACCAGAGAGCTGTGAGGGATCTACAGCGTTCTGGGGTGGTGCCCTGGAATGAGACGTCAGCACAGACCCAAGGGAACATGACCCTGGGGTAGGAATCTCCGTTGCTCTGGAGGCCAGGATCACGTTAGCTCAGAGCAACGATGGGACATTGACAACATTCACCATGCTGGACAGCCTGGGTTTTGTCTGGGTCATGGAGGATCTATGACCTAGCAACCATGGGACACGAAGACAAGAGAGGTGATGCTGCCAATTGTTGAGGAGGCCAGTGAAACATTGTGTGATCATTGTAAGCCTTATGTCAACAGTACAGGACAAGATGTTAAATTATAATTAACTTATTACTAAGGATGAAGAACCTTAGATATATATGTGTTGTGTATATATTAATGACTAGTGTCATTTCTGTTTAAGTGCCAGCATTCTGGCCAATGTAATTTTATGTTTATGTTTGTATGTAATTATATGTCAGCAGTTTAGGTATATGTGCATTGTTGGAGATGGGAAAAATTATTACAGACTATTTTACCTACGCTATGATGTGAATATAATGTATATGTTGGAGAAGTGTTGTGAGCCATGTCGGGGAAAATTTTAATTTATTTCATCGTGTGTATGATGAACTTTTTTGATGATTTTTTAGTTGTACACATATGGTGGGTGCATCCTCCAGGTTCTTGCACTAATGAAACCATTGCAATGATGCATATGGGGACATATGCGTGTTTAAGGAGGGGAGTGGCGTTGTAATCCACAAGTTAGTAGGAATTATTAGCCATTACTACAACACTTAACGAATGATGATTGGAAGTACATGTAAGTAGACAGACTATGGATCACATATCTAAGAAAGGTCAATGGATTAAGACCGAAGCTGTTTAGCCAAATTACTAATTCCTGGAAAGAGGAATTATTCTTCGTCAGGCTTCTAGGATCAAGGTTACCGCTCTAGGGATAAGGTTAATCGGATTATACCTTCCTTGAGAGGCGGGGTGAAATGGTTGAGATAGATGGCTGACTGGAGTCAGTCTGATTGTGGGAGTTGAACCGAGAAGTCCTCTGGATCTCCGTTTGCGGCAGAAGCGAAGTGTAGCAGATAGCTATGCGAAAACCTGTTGTGATCTTAGTGACCAAGTTAAGTCTGCAGTATGTGAGTATTGAATGAAAGACTAACCGGGTGTGGAGCGTTGTAGTAATCATTCCGTATTAGGGACTTAGGCGGAAGTTACGAGTGTGGGTGGTGATCGCGGAGGTCAAGTGGTCTATGGGTATTGGAAGTGTATTGACCTAATAGAGCATGTTAATTAATATAGTATTATTTGTCAGAGTCTATTCTTTGTAATTAAATGACAAAACCCGACGGCCTTTAAATACCTTCCATATGTTCATTCATTGTGTTCCAGTACAAACCGAGTGGTACGCCTCAAGGGTCTGGTGTGTGTAGGAGTATAGGTGGTAGTAACGGTTGCTGAGGCAAGGTGTTATGTGTTGTGTAATCGCTGTGTTCGGAATGAACCGGGGTTCAGCGTCACGACAAAGGGTCAACTGCTGTAGTTCGGCCACTGGATCGTAGATGGCGCCAAGGTCCGTGACAGAAGTGATGTGGTGGAGGCATACTGCATGCACAGTTCCAAGAGTAGATATGATTGAGCGACTAGGCTAAGGAACCTGTTCACCAGTTGAAAGGCGGGGACCAAAAAGCCTGAGCTCAACCCCTGCAAGCACAACTAGGTAAGTACATACACAAGAAACACAGGTAGCGACAACAAACTTTTTAAGGCAGCATGTCAGGGAATCCACAAGCGTGAAAGGAATCGATGAACAAGCGAGACTCGAACTAGTCTTCACTCTGAACGACTCCGACATAAGAGAAATCGGTTTTGAGGCCCCAGTAGGAATGAGCGACCACAGTGTACTGACGATTGAGTATCTGGTTGAAGAAGGGTTAATGAACTCGAGGAGGGGAACTGAAACAAATTATTCATGGCTGGCATTCCGAAAAGGAAACTGTGAGGAGATAAGAAAATTCCAAACAGATGTTACATGGGAAACAGTGCTCAGGGGAAACACGGCCCAAGACATGATGGAATACAACACGCAGAAGTGTAAGGAGACAGCAGACAAGTTTGTCCCGGTTCAAAAGGATAAGAATGAAATACAGATGAGAAACCCATGGTTTAATCAGAGATGTAGGCTAGCTAAGCAGCAAAGTAAAAGGGCGTAGAGAAACTACAGAAAATAACCGGACACTGGAGAGCAGAGAAAGATACCAGAGTGCCAGGAATGAATATGTCAGGTTGAGAAGAGAGGCAGAAGGGCTATACGAAAATGACATCACAAGCAAGGCAAAGACTCAACCTAAATTACTGCACAGCCACATCTGGAGAAAAGAGCAGTAAAGGAACAGGTAATGAAAATGACGATAGGGGACAGACAGATTCACTACAAATGACAAGGAAGTGTGCAAGAAACTGAATAGGAAATTCAAATTAAAAAAGGTCATCACATTAGAGGAAGGAGAAGTACCAGAGATAGGAGAGGGAATAGTTAACCAGGCACAACTAGAAGAGTGTGAGAGTACTAGTGGAGATGGAAGAAAGCTTTTGCTAGAGTTGGTTGTGACAAAGGCTATATGCTCAGAGGGAATCTCCCCTTTGATACTAAAGGAAGGAGCAGAAGTATGGTGCCTTCCACTCTTCCTAATGTATAACAAATCACTGGTAACAGGGGAATTGCCAAAAATTTGGAAGACGGATATTGTAGTCCCGATATACAGAGGGGAAAGACAGGAGGAACTGAATTACAGGCCAATGTCCCTAACTTGCATACCATGCAAGCTGTTGGAGAAGCTTGTGCGTAAAAAGCTAGTGGATCATCTGAAGATAAAGAACTTTGTAACACAGCATCAACATGGGTTCAGGGATGGCAAGTCCTGCCTCACAGGATTAATTGAATCCTACGAAAGGCAAAAAAAAAAAAAAAAAAAAAAAAACAGGCAAGAAAGAGAGGGGTGGGCAGACTGCATATTTTTGGATGGCCAGAAAGCCTTTGACACAGTGCAACATAAGAGGCTGGTGCAAAAGCTGGAGATGTAGACAGGAGTGAAAGGGAAGGTACTCCATTGGATAAGGGAGTACCTAAGCACCAGAAAACAGCGAGTCACTGTGAGGGGTGAGGTCTCAGATTGGAGAGGCGTCACCAGTGGAGTGCTGCAGGGGTCAGTCCTTGGACCTATACTGTTTTGATATATGTAAATGATCTCCCAGAGGATACAGAATCATTTCTCTCAATGTTTGCTGACGATGCCAAAAATATGAGGATTACAACAGAATAAGATAGTATGAGGCTACAAGATGACCTAGACAAACTGAATGAATGGCACAACAAATGGCTACTAAAGTTAAACCAGAGTAAATGTAAGAAAATAAAACTAGGCGGTGGAAACAGGAGCCCTGACAGAGGATACAGAATGGGAGATGAAGCACTTCATGAAACGGACAGAGAGAAAGATCTAGGAGTTGATATCACACCAAACCTGTCTCCTGAAGCCCACAAAGGAATAATTACATCTGTGGCATACGCGAGGCTGGCTAGCATCAAAACAAGTCATCAGGAACCTGAGTAAGGAATCATTCAGAACATTGTATACCACATATGTCAGACCAATCCTGAAGTATGCGGCCCCAGCATGGAGCCCGTCAAGCACAAGACAAGCTGGAAAAAGTTCAGAGGTATGCCACTAGGCTAGTCCCTGAAATAAGAGGCATGAGTTTTAAGGAAAGGCTGCGTGAAATGCATCTCACGACACTAGAAGACAGAAGAGTAAGGGGAGACATGATCACAACCTACAAAATTCTCAGAGGAATTGACAGGGTAGAAAAGGATAAATTGTTTAACACGTGAGGTACACGAACAAGGGGACCCAGGTGGAGACTGAGTACCCAAATGAGCCACAGGGACGTTAGAAAGAACTTTTTCAGTGTCAGAGTAGTTAACCCGAGGAATGCATTAGGCAGTGATATGACTCCAGGCTGGAGGCTGACTCCATACACAGTTTCATATGATAGAGCCCAGTAGGCTCAGGAATCTGTACACCAGTTGATTGACGGTTGAGAGGCGGGACCAAAGAGCCAGAGCTCAACCCCTGCAAGCACAACTAGGTGCGTACAACTAGGTGAGTACACACACACATACACACACACGCACAAACACACACACACACAAACACACACACACACACACACACACACACACACACACACACACACACACACACACACACACACACACACACACACACACACACACACACACACACACACAGAGTGATGTAGTGGAGGCTGACTTCATACACTGTTTCAAATGTAGATATGATAGAGTCCAGTAGGCTCAGGAATCTATACACCAGTTGATTGACAGTTGAGAGGCGGGACCAAAGAGCCAAAGCTAAACCCCCGCAAGCACAAATAGGTGAGTACAAATAGGTGAGTACACACACACACACACACACACACACACACACTAATAAGAATAAATAAGAATAGGGGAGAACAAGTTCCTGAAGATTGCATAACCCAACATAGATGGAGTAAGATCGAAGATACTGGAGTTAAGTGATGTAATACAGCTGCAGACACCAGACATTGTTGCACTCACGGAGACAAAACTTGAAGATGCTATTTTAAATGAGGTCATATTCCCAAGGGGCTACTCAATTTGGAGACGGGACAGAAAAATTAGGAAAGGCGGTGGCGTTGCTGTGCTGGTGAAAGAACACCTAAAGGTGAAGGAAATAATAACTGCCAATCCACAAGAAGTTGACATAATAGCACTAGAGATCTGCCATGAGGATGATAAACTAATGATCATAAATGCATATAGTCCACCACCAAGCAGCACATAGTCAAAGGAGGAGCTAGATAGTAAACGAGAAGGTCTTATAACAATAATGAGAGAGATCATAGCGAGAGCGGATAACGATAGTTCACGACTGTTGATAGTCGGCGACTTCAACTTGAAAGCCATAGACTGGGAAGCATATGAAGCTAAAACAGAAGATTTCTGGACCTGCAAATTTGTAGACCTCATCCTGGAAACATTCTTGTATCAACATGTTAAACAAGCTACGAGGATGAGGGAAGGGGACGTTCCCTCCATGCTAGATTTGATATTTACCAGGAAGGAGGAAGAAATATTTGACATTCAATACCTTCCTCCCTTGGGTAAAAGTGACCATGTCTTTTTGGGAATAAAGTATGCAATGCGTTATAATCTGGAAGAAAATATGAAGGTTGGTGAAATTGAAAAACCTGACTTTAAGAGAGGACATTATGGCAACCTTAGAAATTTTTTTAGTGGGTATAATTGGACAGACTTGTTGCTAGGTAAGGAAGTGAATGAGATATATGTCAAGTTTTGTGAAATATATGATAAAGGAACAAAAAAAATTATACCAAAACAGAGAAGCAGAACTAGGAAACAGGATTGGTTCAGCAGAAAGTGTGAGAGGGCCAGAGACAAAAAGACACTAAAATGGAATCAATACAGAAAGAGGCCAAACCCCAAACATACCAGCGATACAAAGATGCGAGAAACAACTACACGGCAGTGAGGAGAGAGGCAGAAAGAAATTTTGAAAAAGGGATTGCAGACAAATGTAAAACAGAACCAGGTCTATTCAATAAATTCATAAACAAGAAATTGCAGGTAAAGGATGATATACAGAGGTTGAAAATGGGAAATAGATTCACAGAAAATGAAAAGGAAATGTGTGAAACATTAAACGAAAAGTTCCAAAGTCTGTTTGTACAAAATTAAATCTTCAGGGAACCAGATACAATAAGAATTCCAGAGAACAACATAGAGCACATAGAGGTGTCTACAGATGAAGTGGAAAAAATGCTCAAGGAGCTAAATAAGAACAAGGCAGTTGGTCCAGATGGAGTTTCACCATGGGTTCTGAGAGAATGTGCACCTGAGCTCAGCATTCCACTTCAACTGATTTTTCAGGCATCCCTGTTTACAGGAGTTGTAGCTGATATGTGGAAAAAGGCTAACATAGTTTCAATCTACAAAAATGGAAGCAGGGAAGACCCCCTTAATTATAGACCGGTATCATTGACAAGTGTAATAGTCCAAAAATTTGAAAAAATAATTAAAACTAAATGGGTAGAACACCTGGAGAGAAATGATATAATATCAGACAGACAGTATGGTTTTCGATCTGGAAGATCTTGTGTATCGAATTTACTCAGTTTCTATGATCGAGCTACAGAGATATTACAAGAAAGAGATGGTTGGGTTGACTGGACTGGACTGACTATCTGGACCTAAAAAAGGCTTTTGACAGAGTTCCACATAAGAGGTTGTTCTGGAAACTGGAAAATATTGGAGGGGTGACAGGTAAGCTTCTAACATGGATGAAAAATTTCTGACTGATAGAAAAACGAGTGCAGTGTTCAGAGGCAATGTATCGGACTGGAGAAATGTCCCAAGTGGAGTATCACAGGGTTCAGTTCCTGCACCAGTGATGTTCATTGTCTACATAAATGATCTACCAGTTGGGATATAGAATTGTATGAACATGTTGATGATGCTAAGATAATAGGAAGGATAAGAAACTTAGATGATTGTCATGCCCTTAAAGATGAACTGGACAAAATAAGTATATGGAGCACCACTTGGCAAATGGAATTTAATGTTAATAAATGCCATGTTATGGAATGTGGAATAGGAGAACATAGACCTCACACAACCTATATATTGTGTGAGAAATCTTTAAAGAATTTTGATAAAGAAAGAGATCTAGGAGTAGTTCTAGATAGAAAACTATCACCTGAGGACCACATAAAGAATATTAGGCGAGGAGTCTATGCCACGCTTTCTAACTTCAGAATTGTTTTTAAATACATGGATGGCGATATACTAAAAAAATGGTTCACGACTTTTGTTAGGCCAAAGCTAGAATATGCAGCGGTTGTGTGGTGCCCATGTCTTAAGAAACACATCAACAAACTGGAAAAGGTGCAAAGACATGCTACTAAGTGGCTCCCAGAACTGAAGGGCAAGAGCTACGAGGAGAGCTAGAGGCATTATATATGCCAAAACTAGCAGACAGAAGAAAAAGAGGTGATATGATCACTACATACAAAATAGTAACAGGAATTGATAAAATCGATAGGGAAGATTTCCTGAGACCTGGAACTCTAAGAACAAGAGGTCATAGATTTAAACTAGCTAAGCACAGATGCCGAAGAAATATAAGGAAATTCACTTTCGCAAACAGAGTGGTAGACGGTTGGAACAAGTTAGGTGAGAAGGTGGTGGAGGCCAAGACCGTCAGTAGTTTCAAAGCATTATATGACGAAGAGTGCTGGGAAGACGGGACATCACGAGCGTAGCTCTCGTCCTGAACTACACTTAGGTAATTACACACACACACACAAACAGGGGTTCTGGTAGCTGAGTGGACAGCGTGCCGGACTCGTAATTCGGTGGCTGGGGTTCAATTCCCGGAAAAGGCTGAAATAAATGGGCAAAGTTTCTTTCAAACTGATGCACCTGTTACCTAGCAGTAAATAAGTGCCTGAGAGTTAAACAGCTGTTACGGAGCTGCTTTCTGGGTCTGTGTGTGTGGGGGCGGGGGGAACTAGTTTGTTAGTAGTTAGTAACAGTTGATTGAGAGTTGAGAGGCGGGCCGAAAGAGCAAAGCTCAACCCCTGCAACCACAACTAGGTGAGTACACACACACACAATGAGACCAAAGAGCCAGAGCTCAGCCCCCGCAAGCTCAACTTGGTGAGAACATATCAGGGGGGCCTGATAGCTGAGTGAGCAGCGCTCTGGACTCATAATCCTAGGGTCTGGGTTCGATCCCCGGTGATGGGAGAAAAAAATGGAGAGTTTCTCAGAGTTAGTAACAGTTGATTTGAAATTAAATTGAAATAAGTTTATTGAGGTAAAATGCACATAAAGGGATGAGGTAGCTCAAGCTATTCTCATCCCATTCAGTACAACGTGTTCATATATATGAACATCACAAACAGCACATCACAAACATTAAACATATTACCGAACATTCCGAGTCACTAACAGTCGATTGATTGACAGTTGAGAGGCAGGCCGAAAGAGCAGAGCTCAACCCCTGCAAGCACAACTAACTGAATATCACTAGGTGAATGCACACACACACACACACACACACACACACACAAGGAACCGCATGGAGGCAAGGATACGTGGAGAGCCAAACTATTGGAGGTGGTGACAAGCAACTTTTTAACCCAGCATGTCGGAGAACCCACAGGGATGAGAGGCAATGACGAACCAGCGAGACTCGACCTAGTCTTCATTCTGAACGACTCCGACATAAGAGAAATCGGTTTTGAGGACCCAGTAGGAATGAGCGACCACAGTGTACTGGTGTTTGAGTACTTGATTGAAGAAGGGTTATTGAACTCGAGGAGGGATACCGAAACCAAAAGGTTAGCATACCGAAAGGGAAACTATGAGGGGATAAGAAAATTCCTAATAGATATAGCATGGGAAACAGAGCTCAGGGGAAAGACGGACCAAGATATGATGGATTACATCACGCAGAAGTGCAAGGACGCAGCAAACAAGTTTGTCCCAGTCCAAAAGGAAAACAGAGAAATGAAAATGAGAAACCCATGGTTTAATCAGAGATGTAGGCTAGCTAAGCAGCAAAGTAAAAGGGCATGGAGAAACTATAGGAATAACAGGACTCTGGAGAGCAGAGAAAGATACCAGAATGCCAGGAAAGAATACGTCAGGATGAGAAGAGAGGCAGAAGGACAATACGAAAATGACATCGCAAGCAAGGCAAAGACTCAGCCTAAATTGTTGCATAGCCACATTAGGAGAAAAAAACCAGTAAAGGAACAGGTTATGAAATTAAGGATAAAGGCGGAAGGATTCACTACAAATGACAAGGAAGTGTGTGAGGAATTGAATAAGAAATTCCAGGAGGTCTTCACCTTAGAGCAAGGAGAAATTCCAGAGGTAAGTGAGGGAATAGCTAACCAGGAACCACTGGAAGAGTTTGAGATTACCAGTGGGGAAGTAAGGAAATGTTTAATAGAGTTGGACGTGACGAAGGCTATAGGCCCAGATGGAATCTCCCCTTGGGTTCTAAAGGAAGGAGCAAGAGAACTGTGCCTACCACTCTCCATAGTGTATAACAAATCACTGGCAACAGGGGAACTGCCAGATATTTGGAAAGCAGGTAATGTAGTCCCGATATACAAGAAAGGGGATTGACAAGAGGCACTGAACTACAGGCCAGTGTCCCTAACCTGCATACCATGCAAGCTGATGGAGAAGATTGTGCGAAAAAAACTAGTGGAGCATCTGGAGCGAAGGAACTTTGTAACACAGCATCAACATGGGTTCAGGGATGGCAGGTCCTGCCTCACAGGGTTACTTGAATTCTACGACCAGGCAACAAAAATAAAGCAAGAAAGAGAAGGGTGGGCAGACTGCATATTTTTGGATTGTCAGAAAGCCTTTGATACAGTGCCACACAAGAAGCTAGTGCGAAAGTTGGAGACGCAGGCTGGAGTGAAAGGGAAGGTACTCCGGTGGATAGAGGAGTACCTAAGCAACAGGAGACAACGAGTCTGTGTGAGGGGTGAGGTCTCAGATTGGCGAGACGTCACAAGTGGAGTCCCGCAGGGGTCAGTCCTTGGACCTATACCGTTTCTGGTATATGTAAATGATCTCCCAGAGGGTATAGATTCGTTCCTCTCAATGTTTGCCGACGATGCAAAAATTATGAGGAGGATTGAAACCGAGGATGATAGTAGGAGGCTACAAGATGACCTGGATAGACTGAGTGAATGGTCCAACAAGTGGCTGTTGAAGTTCAACCCGAGTAAATGCAAAGTAATGGAACTAGGCAGTGGAAACAGGAGGCCAGGCACAGGATACAGAATAGGAGATGAAGTACTTAATGAAACAGACAGAGAGAAAGATCTAGGAGTTGATATCACACCAAACCTGTCTCCTGAAGCCCACATAAAGAGAATAACGTCTGCGGCATATGCGAGGCTGGCTAACATCAGAACGGCGTTCAGGAACCTGTGCAAGGAATCATTCAGAATCTTGTACACCACATATGTAAGACCAATCCTGGAGTATGGGGCCCCAGCATGGAGCCCGTACCCTGTCAAGCACAAGACGAAGCTAGAAAAAGTCCAAAGGTATGCTACTAGACTAGTCCCAGAACTAAGAGGCATGAGTTATGAGGAAAGGCTGCGGGAAATGCACCTTACGACACTGGAAGACAGAAGAGTAAGGGGGGACATGATCACAACCTTCAAAATCCTCAGGGGAATCGACCGGGTAAACAAGGATGAACTATTCAACACTAGTGGGATGCGAACAAGGGGACACAGGTGGAAGCTGAATACCCAAATGAGCCACAGGGACGTTAGAAAGAACTTTTTCAGTGTCAGAGTAGTTAGTAAATGGAATGAACTAGGAAGTGATGTGGTGGAGGCTGACTCCATACACAGTTTCAAATGTAGATATGATAGAGCCCAGTAGGCTCAGGAATCTGTTCACCAGTTGAGAGGCGGGACCAAAGAGCCAGAGCTCAACCCCCGCAAGCACAATTAGGTGAGTACACACACACACACGGTTCTATCCCAAGTTCTTTCCCAAGAGGCAGACAAGAGGAGCTCCAGCATATTTCAACAATCCTAAGTAATGTAGTAAAGGATGATGAAAGTGAGTGGTGTCCCAGAGTACATAAAGGTATAGTGCTTTTGAAAAATAGGTGAGATAACAGGAATGTGCCAAGGGAAGTGAAAAATTGGATGAGAAAAAGTTGCCCTAGTGTTTCCAGTGCAGAGAAGAACATTCAAGATGGCCGCCGGCAAGAGGAAATACAAAACAGAGCTTGATTTTGTTGGATTCAGTGAAGAAAGCATTGATATAACCAGTCTATACAACAAGTTGGTAAAATTAGATACTATAGTGACCTCTCATGTAGAAATAATTAGTAAATTGAAAGAAAGTAATGACCATTTAAATACCAAAGTTGTATGTCTTGAGGGTGTAGTGAAAGACTTGCGCAAGGATAAGATTCAATTGGAAACAAATTGCAAAGCCATGGAAGAAGAAAATAAACTCTTAAAAATAGCTTTGGAAGAATTTAAAGTAAATTTAAACATAAATGACTACAATAGGTTAGGTAAGGAATTTCAACAGGAGAAACAGCTTTTGTCAGCACAGATGGAGGAAGTGACAGAGGGAATAGAACAGTGCAACAAAGATATGCAACTCACTTATGCACAAGTGGCCAAGGAGAAGGAAAAAATAAAAGAAGCAGTAAAGGAAGTCAAACACTGCAGCAACCAAGATAAAACAAACATTAGGCTGGAAGTGAGAAAAGAATTGGCATCTAACCCGAAGTTGGTGCAAAACTCAGTTGATCGGAGCAAGTCCCAGATAATTTTTGGCTGCAAGGAAAAGGAGATAACATCTAGGCTAGAAAGAGCTGTAGAAGAAGCAAAAGTAGTAGATAAAATTGTTGGCCTCGTGGAAGGTCTTACAACCATAGAGAATGTGTGTGACTACAGGAGAATAGGCAGATATGTAAAAGGGAAAGATCGACCTTTGAGGATCACCCTAAATCGTGCCAACAGATGGAAGAAGTACTAAGGAATGCTAGAAAATTACAAAGTGATGAGGATGGGAAAGTGTGGTCGTTAAGACGAGATCTTTCAAAAGAAGATAGAGAGAAGCTGAAACTAAACCTCGCCGAGGCAAAACGTTTAAATGAGAGCGGGAATGAAGAAGAAATCAATTCTTTTTTCTACAAAGTGATAGGGGTAGGCAATCCAGTAAAGTGATACATAGAGGCAAACCAACAAAATCATTAGAGAGAGGGGGAGTGAAAAATAAGAAGAGGGGGAACAAGTTCCTGAAGATTGCATAACCCAACATAGATGGAGTAAGATCGAAGATATTGGAGTTAAGTGATATAATACAGCTCCAGACACCAGACATTGTTGCACTCACGAAGAAAAAACTTGAAGATGCTATTTTAAATGAGGTCATATTCCCAAGGGGCTACTCAATTTGGAGACGGGACAGAAAAATTAGGAAAGGCGGTTGCGTTGCTGTGCTGGTGAAAGAACACCTAAAGGTGAACGAAATAATGACTGCCAATCCACAAGAAGTTGATATAAGAGCACTAGAGGTCTGCCATGAGGATGATAAACTAATGATCATAAATGCATATAGTCCACCGCCAAGCAGCACATAGTCAAAGGAGGAGCTAGATAGTAAAAGAGAAGGTCTTATAACAATAATGAGAGAGATCATAGCGAGAGCGGATAACGATAGTTCACGACTGTTGATAGTCGGCGACTTCAACTTGAAAGCCATAGACTGGGAAGCATATGAAGCTAAAACAGAAGATTTCTGGACCTGTAAATTTGTAGACCTCATCCTGGAAACATTCTTGTATCAACATGTTAAACAAGCTACAAGGATGAGGGAAGGGGACGTTCCCTCCATGCAAGATTTGATATTTACCAGGAAGGAGGAAGAAATATTTGACATTCAATACCTTCCTCCCTTGGGTAAAAGTGACCATGTCTTTTTGGGAATAAAGTATGCAATGCGTTATAATCTGGAAGAAAATATGAAGGTTGATGCAATTGAATAACCTGACTTTAGGAGAGGACATTATGGCAACCTTAGAAATTTTTTTAGTGGGTATAATTGGACAGACTTGTTGCTAGGCAAGGAAGTGAATGAGATGTATGTCAAGTTTTGTGAAATATATGATAAAGGCACAAAAAAAATTATACCAAAACAGAGAAGCAGAACTAGGAAACAGGATTGGTTCAGCAGAAAGTGTGAGAGGGCCAGAGACAAAAAGACACAAAAATGGAATCAATACAGAAAGAGGCCAAACCCCAAACATACCAGCGATACAAAGATGCGAGAAACAACTACACGGCAGTGAGGAGAGAGGCAGAAAGAAATTTTGAAAAAGGGATTGCAGACAAATGTAAAACAGAACCAGGTCTATTCAATAAATTCATAAACAAGAAATTGCAGGTAAAGGATGATATACAGAGGTTGAAAATGGGAAATAGATTCACAGAAAATGAAAAGGAAATGTGTGAAACATTAAACGAAAAGTTCCAAAGTCTGTTTGTACAAAATTAAATCTTCAGGGAACCAGATACAATAAGAATTCCAGAGAACAACATAGAGCACATAGAGGTGTCTACAGATGAAGTGGAAAAAATGCTCAAGGAGCTAAATAAGAACAAGGCAGTTGGTCCAGATGGAGTTTCACCATGGGTTCTGAGAGAATGTGCACCTGAGCTCAGCATTCCACTTCAACTGATTTTTCAGGCATTCATGTTTACAGGAGTTATAGCTGATGTGTGGAAAAAGGCTAACATAGTTCCAATCTACAAAAGTGGAAGCATGGAAGACCCTCTTACTTATAGACCGGAATCATTGAGAAGTGTAATAGTCAAAAAAATGGAAAAAATCATTAAAACTAAATGGGTAGAACACCTGGAGAGAAATGATATAATATCAGACAGACAGTATGGTTTTCGATCTGGAAGATCTTGTGTATCGAATTTACTCAGTTTCTATGATCGAGCAACAGAGATATTACAGGAAAGAGATGGTTGGGTTGACTGCATCTATCTGGACCTAAAAAACCCTTTTGACAGAGTTCCACATAAGAGGTTGTTCTGGAAACTGGAAAATATTGGAGGGGTGACAGGTAAGCTTCTAACATGGATGAAAAATTTTCTGACTGATAGAAAAACGAGGGCAGTGATCAGAGGCAATGTATCGGACTGGAGAAATGTCACAAGTGGAGTACCACAGGGTTCAGTTCTTACACCAGTGATGTTAATTGTCTACATAAATGATCTACCTGTTGGTATACAGAATTATATGAACATGTTTGCTGATGATGCTAAGATAATAGAAAGGATAAGAAACTTAGATGATTGTCATGCCCTTAAAGATGACCTGGACAAAATAAGTAAATGGAGCACCACTTGGCAAATGGAATTTAATGTTAATAAACGCCACGTTATGGAATGTGGAATAGGAGAACATAGACCCCCACACAACCTATATATTATGTGAGAAATCTTTAAAGAATTTTGATAAAGAAAGAGATCTAGGGGTGGTTCTAGATAGAAAACTATCACCTGAGGACCACATAAAGAATATTGTGCGAGGAGCCTATGCCATGCTTTCTAACTTCAGAATTGCTTTTAAATACATGGATGGCGATATACTAAAGAAATTGTTCACGACTTTTGTTAGGCTAAAGCAAGAATATGCAGCAGTTGTGTGGTGCCCATATCTTAAAATGCACATCAACAAACTGGAAAAGGTGCAAAGACATGCTACTAAGTGGCTCCCAGAACTGAAGGGCAAGAGCTACGAAGAGAGGTTAGAGGCATTAAATATGCAAATACTGGAAGACAGAAGAAAAAGAGGTGATATGATCACTACCTACAAAATAGTAACAGGAATTTATAAAATCGATAGGGAAGATTTCCTGACATCTGGAACTTTAAGAACAATAGGTCATAGATATAAACTAGCTAAACACAGATGCCGAAGAAATATAAGAAAATTCTCTTTCGCAAACAGAGTTTTAGACGGTTGGAACAAGTTAGGTGAGAAGGTGGTGAAGGCCAAGACCGTCAGTAGTTTCAAAGCGTTGTATGACAAAGAGTGCTGGGAAGACGGGACACCACGAGCGTAGCTCTCATCCTGCAACTGCACTTAGGTAATTACACTTATGTAATTACGGGTGTATGTGTGTGTGTGTGTGGCGGTGAGGTGCTGGTCCTCTCTTGCCGGGCCAGCACCTCACCCCCACCTTGTGAAGCTAACAAGAAATCCAGCTGGTATTGCCCCATTATCGACCAAGCAGCTGTGACATGCCTAGAAGCTGTGACAACATGACACTGCCTGACTTAGAGGTGTAGCAGTTCCCCCATGCAGGTGACTTCCATTAGCAACCCCAAAGTCAGCAAATGGCACACGTTTCACACCGCAGGCCCTCCGATTTACCGTGGCTCTCTGCCTCATGGCCCCAATCCACACCGAATACAGTTATATTCGGCGAGGCAGTGACCGACAGGTATTAACAACATGGCCTTCTCTGCCAAAAGTCATGAGGATCGCATGCAAGACACAGGGAGGTTAATGACTTTATTATGAGAAGCCTTACCACAGCTGATTGTCCCGCAGAGAGAGAACCCCGTTACCTAATGCCGCGCAACTCTGATGATCAAAGAAGTGGATAGGCAGCGTGGAAGCGCCTGAACTACAGTGAGGGCCGACAAGCGCACCCTGAGGGGCTCCCTCAGCTATGATTGGGGGTTGGTGGGTGGGGGGGCCAATGGGATGTTTGCGGTCAGACGACTGGGGTGTCCCGTGTGTAAGTATTTATGAAAACATCCCTGAAAACTAGATACCTCAGCTCTCAGGAAACAGGTATCGTGTTTTAAGTGCATCGAGTCCACAGTGAACCAGATTACAAGTGTACAATATTGTGCAGTGATATATCTCGAAATTATACAAACGTGTTAGTGTCACCCTTCTGCCACCCCTCCTCCCCCCTCTCCCATACCCTCAAGTGTGTACCGTCACCTAACCTACGAGTCGAGAGGTGCCGGTCCCCCCCCCCCAGCCCCACCCAACTGCATCTGCTATTTCCCTGTGTCCACCCCCCACGCTACGTCCGCCCAGCGCCCACCCAGCGCCCGCCCATCATCCGACCAGCGCCCACCCATCATCCGCCCAGCGGCCACCCAGCACCTGCCTAGCACCCGCCCAGCGCTCGCCGATGTCGCAGGTCACGACTGACAGCTAGGCTTCTCTCAGCCAAGAGGAGCCATCAATCGCCGACAGGTACGGCACATGCCAAGTGTGTGACAAGGTGTGGAATCTCAAGCGTAACGGCGGATGTGCGCAAGCATGCTCACAACGGAACCGATTGTCCGGGTATGTGGCGCCCTCCCAAAGAGAGTATCAATCAGGATCCCACACCAGCAGTCAGGGAAAACACCTTCAACAGCTTAATTTCGACTGAGAACCTATTAGAAGCTATCAAAGCAACATCGGTTGGAACCTTGCAGCACATCCCCAAAGCTGCGCGCCCCCAAGCGGCAGCCAAACTATCCAGCCTCTTGAAGAAGGTATATGACTCTCCCGGAACCATCCAAGCCTGGCACAACTTTCTCCTGTTTGGAAACATATGCCTAGCTGTCCCTGCTAGGAGAGACAAATCACTAGCTTCCTCAGTCATTATTACTAGTGGTTTGCAGTGGTTGAACCCCATGCACAGATACCATAATTAAGATAGGGATAGATTAGTGCATAATATAGAGAGATAAGAGCAGAGTCAGGTACATAATATCTAATTTTGGAGAGTATACTAACTGTTTTAAAGACTTTCTTAGTTATGTGTTGGATGTGGGTACTGAAGTGGAGTCTCTTTTCTAGGAATAGGCCGAGAAACTTTCCATCATTTTTATTGCTAATGTTTACATTGTGTATCTAAAGCTGAATTGCATTTGTAGATTTGCTTCCAAATAAGATGTAGTAGGTCTTTTTTATGTTAAGTGTTAGTTTGTTGGTTGACATCCATAAGTGGACTTTTTTTAGTTTATTATTAACAACATTATTTAGTGTATGTGGGTTGGGGTTAGAGTAGATGAGGGTAGTATCATCAGCAAACAAAATAGCTTTCAGAATGTTAGAGACATTAGGCAGATCATTGATGTATATAAGAAATAGGAGAGGTCCCAAAATGCTGCCCTGTGGCACTCCACCGGTTATTGGTAGAGTGGGAGAGGTTATATTATTGATGGCTACACATTGGTGTTTATCACTAAGATAAGATTGGATATAGTCCAGTGTATGGCCTCGGATTCCATAATGATGGAGTTTACGTAAGAGGTAATTGTGATTAACAGTATCAAAGGCCTTTCTCAGGTCAATGAAGAGTCCAATCGGAAACTCATTTTTGTCAAGGGCTGAGTAAATTATATCAAGGAGACTAATAATTGCATCGTTGGTACTCTTTTGGGAGCGGAAGCCAAACTGACAGGGGCTAAGAATGTCGAATTTTACGAGATATTAGTAGAGCTCTTTGTAGATAATTTTTTCAAATATTTTTGATAGTATGGGTAGGTTTGATATTGGTCTATAATTGTTTATGTCTTCCGGATTACCTTCTTTATGAACTGGCGCTACTCTTGCTTTTTTAAGGATATCAGGGAAGGTATGACACTCAAAGGATTTGTTGAACAGCAGAGCTATAGGTGGCGCAAGGGCGTGGGAGGTGCTCTTGTATACAATGGATGGGATTTCACTGATGTTCCCAGCTTTGGTTTTTAGTGAGTGTATGATGGACACAACTTCTGTTGGGCTGACTGGTGAAAGGAGAAGATAGTTTGGATAGCTGCCTGAGAGATATGTGTTGATATGTGTCTGAGTCTGTGGGATTTTACTGGCAAGGTTAGCACCAACCGATGAAAAGAAGCTATTAAATTCATTCGCCATTTCTAAATCAGATGACGGGGTAAGGCCATCCTTAGAGAGTGTTATCTGGTTGTGGGAGTGTTGTTTAGTTCCTAGGATATTAGAGATGGTTTTCCATTTGCTTTTCATGTTTCCTTTTCCTTCTTTGAATCTAGTCTCATAATATGAAAGTTTAGCTTTTCTTATGATACTGGTAAGCACTGATGAGTACCTCTTAACTACTTCCTTTGTAACTAGGCCAATCCTAAATTTCTTTTCATATTCATGTTTTTTGTTGATTGATTTAATTATGCCACTTGTGAGCCACGGGTTATTTTTTCTTTTATCAGTTACTTGTTTGGTAAGGAGGGGACAGTGAGTGTTGTAGAGGCTAAGAGTTTTGGAGAGAAAGAGGTTTGTTAATGAGTTTATATCCCGTGTATTATTAAATTCAGATTCCCAGTTAATATTGTGAAGTGCATTAGAGAGATTGCCTAAAGCTGATTCACTGTGTAGCCTGAAAGAGAGTTTCTTGCTTTCTGGTGGTGTTGTGTCCATGTTTGCTATGAGGAAGGTAGGATAGTGGTCAGTTGTTCTGTCATAGATTACCCCAGATGTAAGGGGAGCTGTTATATTAGTCCATAAGTGATCCAGGGTAGTGACAGATGTTTGAGTGACTCCGGTGGGCTTGGTGATTGTGGGGATTAGCATACAAGAGTGCATGCTGTTACGGAAATAGTCAACTTGTGGGTTGTTTTGAAGACCCAGGTCAATATTGAAATCACCTCCCAGAATGATGTGATTTTTGTTGAGATTGTTATTTATGATAAGATTCCTTGCATTGTCTGAGAATAAAGCTACGTTGGTATTAGGAAATCTATAGATGGTACCGATAGTCAGGGAGGCTTTAAGGGATTTACTAGAGAACTTGGCAAAGGTATATTCACAATAGTCGTCTCTATCACTAATGACATTATTGCAGATGAAGGTATCTTTGTAATATATTGCTGTGCCACCTCCTTTTTTGTTAGGCCTGCAGTTATGAATGACTTTATAACCAGCTAAATTGTAGAGTTGGATATAATCATTGCTTAGCCAAGTTTCTGTTAAAATGATGAATGATAATTTAGTACCTAGTGCTGTGAGTAGTGCATTTATATCATCAAAATGTTTACCAAGTGACCTAACATTTTGGTTGTAAACTGATAAGCAGGTGCTATTTAGGAGTTTGTTTTTTGCAAGATTTGCTGTGTAATACCTACAATAATGATGATCAATGTGCTGATTTGTGTGGGTATGGGACAGAAGATTTCGATCAGGATCAATATCAGTAAGCATATAGATACAATAATGTCACGATACAATAAGATAAGCATTTACAGGAATAGTTAAATACCAGATCTGCTGTAAATAGAAAGTAATTATAGCAAAACACAACAATAAACGTAGATACACAAAAAATAGAAACAATTAGAAGTAGAGTAAAGATCCCCGTAGATAGCCAGGAAGGATACAGTAGTTAGGTTAAGAGAGAAGAAAAAATCAGTAGACTGACAAGAATAATATATAGCAAAAAATAAAGAGACAATTAATAATCGTAAAGTAAAAATAATCTTAAGAATAAATTATTTAATAAAGCTTAGTTGTGAACCTATAATTAGTATGAACTTAAGAAAACAAAATGAGCTCAATAATTAATTATAATAAATGATGTATAAATCAAATTACAATTAAGTTTAAAAATTAAAAAAAAATAACAGGGTAAGATTATATTTATGAGCAAGATTTTACTAAGACACTGAGGTAAATGCTTACACAAATACTAAGTCTACTATAATTAGAGAATAATTATAGCAAAACACAACAATAAATGCAAGTAAACAAAAGAATTGAAACAATTAGAAGCAGAATTAAGATCACTAGATAGCGTTGAAGGATACACAAGTTTGGCGGAGAGAACAAAATATCAGTAGAGACTGTCAAGATGAATATATAAAAAATTTGACAAATGATGAATGTAAAGTAAAATAATCCTAAAGATAATTATCTATATAAGCTTAGTTTTTAACCTATAATTAGTATGAACTTAATTAAGAGAACAAAATGAGATCAATAATTAACTTCAATAAATGACATAAATCAGGACAATTAAATTTAAAATTTAAAAACAATAGGGTAAGATTAGAGTTAAGAGTAAAATTTTACAATGATACTGAGGTAGATGATTGCATAACTGCATGGAGACTTGACTGATTACTTAGGAAATTATATGAATGAGAGAACATTAGGTAAATGGTAAGGCAGAGACAGCACCTTGGACAAGGTTAGATTAAGTTAGGTTAGGCTCAGGCACTCAAAGAGTTATTTTAAGTATTGGCATTGGTCGGGTTCAGGTTTTCAGATATACCACAATCACTAAAGAAGGCCAGTAGTTGTTGGTCACACTTTATTTCATATCTTTTTCCTGCACTTTCCTTCTTTGCAATGATCGTTCCATTCCTAGTGTAGCACTGCTTGATAAGACCAGGGTTTTGTTTGCGAATTTTACGCAGCCTGAAGAGGAGGGATCCTCGCTGCTTTGTAAGGCACTCATTTATATAGAGGTTGGTTTTTTGCTTAGCAGCTGATTGAATGAGGTCAAACTTAACAGAGGGATTTGCAAGTTTGATGAGCATTCTCATTAGTTTTCCTAGAGAGATTCTAATCCTAGAGAGATTCCTAGAGAGATTCTATTCTAAATTGTTTTCCTAGAGAGGACAACCAGGCACCCCTCCCCACCCGTGCCAAAAAATCCACCGCAGGAAAGATATCAACAGTACAACCGAGGCATCCAAAATCAGAGCTACTGTCACCAAGAAAATAGAAGACGGCAACACAATAGGGGCAATCAGAGTCATCATCAGTGAAGACACAGTTGCCACCAGGGATGCCAATACAGCACAAGCCCTGAGAGAAAAACACTAACCCAGAGCTCCTCGTGATGACAGTGTTCCCCTAGTCGGTTCCAACAGAGCGGAACCCCTGTGTGTGCTCGAATCCGTGGTGCATAAAGCAGCTTTATCCTTCCCACCGGGATCAGCAGGTGGGTTCACAGGACTAAGACCCAACCACATCAAACAAATGCTCAACCCTGCACAGGGAGACATTGCTCAGGGCTTCCTGGTGGAACTAACTAGATTCTCCAACACGTGTCTAACTGGCAACATACCAGAGACCATACGGCCTCTCTTTTTTGGCGCTACCCTCTGTGTCCTGAGGAAAAAAGATGGAGGAATCAGACCGATAGCTGTAGGCAATTCACTCCGGCGCCTCGTCGCTAAAGCTGCTTCTAGAACAGTTAGTCAGGCAGCAGCCGACATGCTGAAGCCAAAACAGCTTGGATTTGGCATTCCCCAAGGGTGTGAGGCAGCGGCTCATGCAGCTAGAGCCTACATTGCCAACATTACGGATGAAAAAGCCCTGATAAAGCTGGACTTCAAAAATGGTTTCAATCTGGTTAGAAGGGATGCAGTACTCAGTGCGGTTCATCGCCTTTTTCCTTCCCTCTACCCATTTGTAAACTCATGCTACAGCAGGAATCTAACTCTGCTATTTGGGGAACATGAAATTGAATCACTAGAAGGTGTCCAACAGGGTGACCCCCTTGCTCCTTTTCTTTTCTGCCTAGTCATCAAGGAAGACACCGATAACCTGTCCAGTGAGCTCAATATTTTGTTTTTGGACGATGGTACTCAAGCTGGCTTCCCCAGACTCACTCTTGGATGCCATAAGAATAATTCAGGAGCAAGTCAAGGCCTCACCCTGAACTCTTCCAAGTGCGAAATAACCTCCACCAACCAGCACATAATAGAGCGAATAAAGGTTGTTTTGCCTGACATTCATACAACCAACCCTGAGGACAGCACACTCCTAGGTGCTCCTCTTGGAGGGAAGGCCATCGACGAGGTCCTTGGTAAGAAGATCACTGACCTGAAGAGGATGAACGAGAGGATTGAAGACATCGATGCTCATGATGCACTTTACCTCATCACCAGATGCTTGTCCCTCCCCAGGCTGACCTACTTTCTACGATGTTCGCTATCTTTCATTAATATTTAATTAGAAGAGTACGACAACTTGCTGAAATAAATGCTAGAAAAAGCCCTCAACCTTTCTCTCAGCGACTCACAGTGGAAACAGGTCTCCCTTCCTGTCAGACTCGGGGGCCTTGGTGTGCGCACAGCAACACAAATTGCTGTACCAGCGTTCCAGTCCTCTTCAGTGGCGTCCGACAACTTGGTGAAGGATCCTACCTGAACACCTAGCTCAACGGGCAGGGATACATGATCCCATCTTCACAGAGTGCCCATCCAAATGGGTCTTTCTCGCAGGACCAGCACCCCAACCACTGCCTTCTGAAGCCCATAAGCAATCCAGCTGGGATTGTCCCATTGCCGACCAAGAAGCTGCGACTTTGCTAGAAGCTGCGACAACACCACATGCCACTGCCCGACTTAGAGCTGTAGCAGCTCCCCATGCAGGTGACTTCCTATTAGCAACCTCAAAGTCAGCAACCGGCACCCATCTCACACAGCAGCCCCTCCGAATTGCCGTGACTCTCCGCCTCGCTGCCCCAATCCACACCGAATACAGGTGTATTTGCGGCAAGGCAGTGGCCGACAGGTACAGACGGCATGGCCTTCTCTGCCAAAGGACCGGAGGATGGCATGCAAGACACTGCGAGGTTAACGACATTATTAAGAGAAGCCTTACCACAGCCGGTTGTCCAGCAGAGAGAGAGCCCCGTTACCTAATGTCCCGCAACTCTGATGAGCCTGTTGGTCGTCCAGATGGAATCACGGTGAACCACTGTAAGAATGGTAAACAGTTGGTGTTGGACTACACTTGCGTTTCAACTGTAGCCAACACCTATGTTGACTTCAGTGCTACACAAGCAGGAGGTGCTGCCAATCACCGGGAAACAGCCAAGTCACGTAAACACAGAGACCTTGAGCACCACTACAAATTTTGTCCCCATTGTCTTAGAGACACTTGGTGCCTGGGGTAAAAGTGCTGTTAGTTTTTTTTAAGGAGTTGGGGTCCAAGTTAATTGAAACTACTAGAGACCCTAGAGCTGCCAGTTTTCTCTTTCAGCGCCTTAATGTGGCGATCCATAGAGCAAATGCTCACTGCGTTCATGGATCCTGCCCGCCATCTGAGGAGCTGGAAGAGCTCTACAACTTGTGACAAGTAGCCTTGTACCCTGCATGTAACCAATGTTGTATCCCTTTTTGTGTAATGATATTTTCAAATAAAGTTAGAAATATATACATACATACCAAAAGAATAGGGGTGGTAGGAGAAAAAAATATTAAAGTGTTCAGTGAAGATCCACAAGGTCTTCTTTGAGTACTCTTTATTTTCTTCTCCGAGGCTATGGGTCCCTACACTTGCACCAGAGGTGGTACGCCTTCTAGGTAAAAAAATATATATATATACATACATATACAGGCATACATACATACATACATACATACATACATACATACATACATACATACATACATACATACATACATACACATACATATATATACACATACATACATATATATACAAACACACACACATATATATATATATATATATATATATATATATATATATATATATATATATATATATATATATATATATATATATATATATATATATATTAAATATGACCGAAGAAGTAAGATTAATAATTCTAACATGAATTTTCTCAATCTTTCGTACATTTCTTTTCACTGTTGGAGGTAAATCAAAAATCAATTCTCCAAAATTCATTTTTATTTCTAGTCTGACGCGACACGAGCGCGTTTCGTAAAACTTATTACATTTTCAAAGACTTTAGTTTACAAATACACAACTGAATAGAACTTACGCATCTCCGATTTTATATCTACATTTGAGTGAGGTGGATGGGGTGAGGTGGCATTAATAGGGTATTAATTTCATCAACACAAGACAGAACAAGAGGTAACATTAAAAGGGTATTAATTTCATCAACACAAGACAGAACACGAAACAATGGGTATTGAATAGAAGTGTTTGTAGAAAGCCTATTGGTCCATATTTCTTGATGCTTCTATATTGGAGCGGAATCTTGAGGTGGGTAGAATATAGTTGTGCATTAATTGGCTGTTGATTGCTGGTGTTGACTTCTTGATGTGTAGTGCCTCGCAAACGTCAAGCCGCCTGATATCGCTGTATCTATCGATGATTTCTGTGTTGTTTACTAGGATTTCTCTGGCGATGGTTTTGTTGTGGGAAGAGATTATATGTTCCTTAATGGAGCCCTGTTGCTTATGCATCGTTAAACGCCTAGAAAGAGATGTTGTTGTCTTGCCTATATACTGGTTTTTTTGGAGCTTACAGTCCCCAAGAGGGCATTTGAAGGCATAGACGACGTTAGTCTCTTTTAAAGCGTTCTGTTTTGTGTCTGGAGAGTTTCTCATGAGTAGGCTGGCCGTTTTTAACCTCACTGAGGACCAAGTCACTCTCCTAAATCTGGGCATAAACTGTCATGTTTACAAATCTTATAAATAATGAATTTTAATTTACTTTAAACAAATAGAAAAAAAATAAAGATAATCCCTTAGCTATGTACAGTGCAGATCAAAAACTAGAGACAAAGACAAAACACAATATAAAATAAAATAATGATTACGTTACTCTACAATAAGCAGGACAAAAATTAGTTAACGGTGCTGAGAATAGGGAGCTGGCTGAGACCTCTACTAATATACATGACATATGCTTAGATAGAAATGTCAGCTCTAGAGCACAAGAATATTCTGAGGCCAACTGCTCATGCGAGACTATATATAGGCGATGCAAAGGGCGCTGGCGTCGCTGATTCACCAATGGGGAGAGTGTTGCTTTGAAGTGGTCGTTTGGTGATCGACGAGGTGGTGCACCGACAGTAAAGGAGGGGGGTGAGGAGTGAGAGTATGGTAGTGTTCTCCCTGTAGAGACTTCTGTTATTCCACTATTATATATTCTTGAATGTGGTAACTTGATGTTGCAGACGTATAGAAGTAACGCGATATAGAAAAGAGCAGGCTAAATCTCTCTTGAAAGAGATTACTATATATATTATATATATATATATATATATATATATATATATATATATATATATATATATATATATATATATATATATATATGTCGTACCAAGTAGCCAGAATGCACTTTTCAGCCTACTATGCAAGGCCTGAATTGCCTAATAAGCCAAGTTTTCTTGAAATAATTTATTTTCTCTAGTTTTTTCTTATGAAATGATAAAGCTACCCATTTCATTATGTATGAGGTCAATTTTTTTTTTATTTTAGTTAAAATTAACGTAGATATATGACCAAACCTAACCAACCCTACCTAACCTAACCTAACCTATCTTTATAGGTTAGGTTCGGTTAGGTAGCAGAAAAAGTTAGGTTAGGTTAGGTTAGGTAGGTTAGGTAGTCGAAAAAACATTAATTCATGAAAACTTGGCTTATTAGGCAAATCAGGCCTTGCATAGTAGGCTGAGAAGTGCGTTCTGGCTATTAGGTACGACATATATATATATATATATATATATATATATATATATATATATATATATATATATATATATATATATATATATATATATATATATATGTCTTACCTAGTAGCCAGAACGCACTTCTCAGCCTACTATGCAAGGCCCGATTTGCCTAATAAGCCAAGTTTTCATGAATTAATACATTTTCTCTAATTTTTTTCTTATGAAATGATAAAGCTACCCATTTCATTATGTATGAGGTCAATTTTTTTTTATTGGAGTTAAAATTAACGTAGATATATGACCGAACTTAACCAACCCTACCTAACCTAACCTAATCTAACCTATCTTTATAGGTTAGGTTAGGTTTGGTAGCCGAAAAAGTTAGGTTAGGTTAGGTAGTCGAAAAACAATTAATTCATGAAAACTTGGCTCATTAGGCAAATCGGGCCTTGCATAGTAGGCTGAGAAGTGCGTTCTGGCTACTAGGTACGACATATATATATATATATATATATATATATATATATATATATATATATATATATATATATATATATATATATATATATATATATATATATATATATATATATATATATGAAACAGGAAATTTCCTTAAGTACTTTCGTATATTAAATACATCTTCAGAAGGTATATTTAATATACGGTATATTTAATATAATAGACCTTCTGAAGATGTATTTAATATACGAAAGTACTTAAGGAAATTTCCTGTTTCATTTTTCCTTCGTGGTCTGACATTGTCACATTCTTAATCACGTGTTTATTTTCGTGATATACACACACACATATATATATATATGTTGTACCTAGTAGCCAGAACGCACTTCTCAGCCTACTATGCAAGGCCCGATTTGCCTAAAAAGCCAAGTTTTCATGAATTAATTGTTTTTCGGACACCTAACCTACCTAACCTAACCTAACCTAACTTTTTAGGCTACCTAACCTAACCTAACCAATAAAGATAAGTTAGGTTAGGTTAGGTAGGGTTGGTTAGGTTCGGTCATATATCTACGTTAATTTTAACTCCAATAAAAAAAAATTGACCTCATACATAATGAAATGGGTAGATTTATCATTACATAAGAAAAAAATTAGAGAAAATATATTAATTCAGGAAAACTTGGCTTATTAGGCAAATCGGGCCTTGCATAGTAGGCCGAAAAGTGCGTTCTGGCTACTAGGTACGACATATATATATATATATATATATATATATATATATATATATATATATATATATATATATATATATATATATATATATATATGTATATATATATATATATATGTATATATAACTGCCTCGCCGGGTTAATCCCTGATGAAATCAAACCATTCTTCTTTGGTGCATCCCTATGTGCCCTCAAAAAGAAGGGGGGAGGAATCAGACCCATTGCCGTTGGTAATACCCTTCGCCGCCTAGTTGCAAGGGCTGCTGTCAGAAGTATCCGAACGGAAGCAGCCACCATGCTGCAACCCAACCAGCTGGGGTTTGGAGTCCCCCAAGGCTGTGAAGCAGCGGCTCATGCTGCACGAGCCTACATTAGCTCTCTTACTGAAGACCAGGCAGTAGTAAAATTAGATTTTAAAAACGCTTTCAACTCGGTCAAAAGGGAAGCAATCCTCACTGCAGTCCAGGAACATTGCCCAAGCATTCTCCCGTTTGTGTCAGCAGGCTACAGCAAAGACTCAACCCTCCTGTTTGGCAAACATGAAGTCACCTCAGCAGAGGGAATTCAACAAGGTGACCCACTTGCACCGTTCCTCTTTTGCATAGCGGTTCGAGAAATTACAACCAGACTGTCCAGCGAGCTCAACATCTGGTTCCTGGATGATGGCACTCTGGCAGGCACACAAGATTCCCTGCTAGAAGACTTACAGCTGGTGAAGACACGGGGGGAGTCCATGGGTCTCGTTCTTAGCCCCTCCAAGTGCGAAATTATTGCATCTAGTGAAGTAATCATTAGAGCAGTGAAATCAGTTCTACCAGAAGCCTCAGTCGTTAAACCTACCGACAGCACACTACTCGGAGCACCTCTGGGCCACAATGCCATTGCTGCAGTCCTTGACGAAAAGTTTAGAGACCTAAAGAGGATGGAAGAGAGAATTGGGGACTTGGACTCCCACGATGCCCTCTACCTTCTCACAAAGTGCCTTACCCTGCCCAGGCTAACATACTTCTTAAGGTGTGCACCAACTTTTGGCAACCCACTTCTAAATCAATATGATGAGCTCCTCAGGTCAATATTCAGGAAGGCGCTCAACCTAGATTTAGATGACAGTCAGTGGGACCAAGCAACACTACCAGTGAGATTTGGAGGGATAGGCATACGAAAGGCAACTGAGGTAGCACTTTCAGCATTCTTATCCTCATGTACAGCAGCCAACGAATTGGTAGGGCAGATCCTACCAGAGCGTATGAGAGAGACAGCGGGAACTCATGATCAAACGTTCATCG
Source organism: Procambarus clarkii (assembly GCF_040958095.1). NCBI lineage: Eukaryota > Metazoa > Arthropoda > Malacostraca > Decapoda > Cambaridae > Procambarus > Procambarus clarkii. Next base: position 392,174 of record NC_091159.1, read on the forward strand.
AAGCAGCCAGACAATGGGACACCATTGCACACCCTCAACCCCGACCACAAGTCCCAAAAGACCACAAGCAGGCCCACTGGGATAGCCCCATAATGGAAAAGACTGTCACAGCAATGATTGACAACGCTGATGCTGAAAACAAAGCCCGCCTCCTAGCGGTAACAGCACCCCACGCCGGGGATTTTTTATTTGCTGTGCCCAATGCAGCCCTGGGAACTCGCCTCAGTCATGACGCTCTCCGCATTGGAGTTGCCCTTCGCCTTGCCGCCCCCATCCTCACCGAACATAGGTGCATCTGCGGAACTGCGATGGCAGACCAATATGGTCGTCATGGTCTGGTATGTCGTAAATCACAGGGTAAAATTGCAAGACATGAAGAAGTCAACGACATCATCAAGAGGAGCCTCGCCACAGCCCGCTGCCCGGCACAAAGAGAACCACACTTATCCAGACCTAACGACCCTCAGAAGCGCCCTGATGGGGTCACCTTGCTACCTTGGAAGGATGGTAAGCAAGTGGTATGGGACTACACGTGCGCTGCCACACTGGCCAGTACCTACCTCCACTACAGCACACGTGAAAGCGGTGGTGCTGCTTCTTTCAGGGAATCGCAGAAAATTATTAAATACAGAGGTCTAGCACACTGCTACAGCTTTGTTCCGATCGGCTCGGAGACCCTCGGTTCGTGGGGAAAATGTGCATTGAAGTTCCTGAAGGAATTGGGTGACAAATTGATCAGCGCTACAAAAGACCAGAGAGCAAAAAGTTTCTTGTTCCAGCGCCTCAGTGTTGCGATTCAGAGGGGAAATGCCTGTTGCGTCTTGGGCACTAGTCCAACTTCAGAGGAATTCGAAGAAGTGTTTGACTTGCAACAATGATCGAACCCGTCTGTGACATTCATCAATGTTTCCCATTGTTGTGTTCTTCAAGAGATCCATAACCTTTAAGCACCTTTTTGCATTATTATTTTTGTATCAACCCATGTATATCTTGTAACCATCAAATGCATAATAAAGCACAAAAAATATTCAAGGAAGGGGGTGGTAGGAGAAAAGCACACAGAAACTGTATTGGAGGGGATCTAAACATTCCCTCTAATGCGTTATGCGTGGTTTCCCCTGTATATATATATATATATATATATATATATATATATATATATGTCGTACCTAGTAGCCAGAACGCACTTCTCAGCCTACTATGCATGGCCCGATTTGCCTAATAAGCCAAGTTTTCATGAATTAATTGCTTTTCGACTACCTAACCTACCTAACCTAACCTAACCGAACTTTTTCGGCTACCTAACCTAACCTAACCTACTAAGATAGGTTAGGTTAGGTTAGGTAGGGTTGGTTAGGTTTGGTCATATATCTACGTTAATTTTAACTCCAATAAAAAAAATTTGACCTCATACATATTGAAATGGGTAGCTTTATCATTTCCTAAGAAAAAAATTAAAGAAAATATATTATTTCATGAAAACTTGGCTTATTAGGCAAATCGGGCCTTGCATAGTAGGCCGAGAAGTGCGTTCTGGCTATTAGGTACGACATATATATATATATATATATATATATATATATATATATATATATATATATATATATATATATATATATATATATATATTTTTTACAAAGTTTGTGAGGGTACCACCTCTGGTGCCAATGTGGGGACCCATAGCCTCGGAGAAGAAAATAAAAAGTATTCAGAGGAGACCTTGTGGTTTCTCACTGAACACTAATATTATCTTCTCCTACCACCCCCATTCTTTTGTATGTACACATATATATTTACTTTATTTGAACTTTGTTACAAAAAAGGAGTTACATATGGGTTACAAAGATGGTTGTCATAGGTTGTCGAGTTCCTCCAGCTCCTCAGATGGCGGGCAGGAACCCTGGATGCAGTGCGCATTTCCCCTCTGTATCGCCACACTGAGGCGCTGGAAAAGAAAGCTTGCAGCTCTCGGGTCCCTTGTTGTTTCAATGAGCCTAGAACCCAGTTCCTTCAAAAAACTGGTAGCACTTTTACCCCAGGTGCCGAGCGTCTCAGAAGCAATGGGGACAAAATTGTAGTGGTGATCCAGTTCTCTATACTTACGGGATTTGGCTGCTTCCCTGTGGGTGGCAGCGCCACCTGGTTGTGCAACACTGAGGTTAATGTAGGTGTTAGCCAGGGTTGATACGCACGTGTAGTCCCATACCAACTGCTTGCCATTCTTCCAGGGGTTCACTGTGATACCATCCGGGCGACCAAAAAGAGCATCAGAGTTACGGGGCGTTAGGTAACGGGGCTCTCTTTCAGCTGGGCATCCAGCTGTGGTGAGGCTCCTCTTGATGATGTCGTTAACTTCACTGTGCCTCGAGTGCCATCCCCCTGTGCTTTGGCAGAGTAGGCCATGGTGACCGTACCTGTCAGCCACCACCTCGCCGCAAATACACCTATATCTGGTGTGGATTGGGGCAGCAAGGCGGAGGGCCACAGCAATTCGGAGGGCGTGTGGTGTGAGACGCGTGCCAGTTGCCGACATTGGGGTTGCTAACAGGAAATCCCCTGCATGTGGTGCTGCTACTGCTGTGAGGCGAGCAATGTCGTGTTGTGTTGTTGCAGCACCCAGGCACTCTGCAGCAACTTGGTCTACAATGGGACCATCCCAGCTGGATTGCTTGTGGGATTTTGGGGATGGTGGTTGAGGTGATTGGCCTGCACGAGAGGCCCACTCTGTGGCACAGCGTGTAAAATTGGGATCATGTACACCTGCCAGCTGATGTAAGTGGGCAGGTAGAATTTCCTTCACAAGGTCGTCGGATGCTGATAAGGAGGACAGGAAGGCTGGAACAGCGATTTGCGTTGCTGTTCGAACTCCGAGGCCCCCAAGTCTTACGGGAAGAGAGGCTTGTTTCCACTGTAAGTCATCGAGAGAGAGGTTAAGGGCTTTTTCTAGCATTGATTTCAGTAACCGGTCATACTCACTTAGTTTTTGGCTACTGTAAGATGGTGAACACCTCAGAAAGTAGGTTAACCTGGGGAGGGACAGACATCTGGTGATGAGGTAGAGGGCATCATGAGCATCAATATCCTCAATCCTCCCATCCATCCTCTTAAGGTCGGCGATTTTCTTATCAAGGACCTCATCGATGGCTTTCAACCCCAGGGGAGCTCCTAGGAGTGTGCTGTCTTCAGGTTTAGTTTTATGGATATTTGGCAGAAGACCCTCTATTCTCTCTACGATGCCCTGGTTGGAACATATTATTTCACATTTAGAAGGGTTCAGGGTGAGCCCTAAAACTGCACCTTGCTCCTGGATTTTTCTGATGTCCTCCAGGAGGGAGTCTTGGGAACCAGCTAGGGTACCATCATCCAAGAACCAGATGTTAAGCTCGCTGGACAGGACCTCTGTGACTTGTTTGATGACTAAGCAGAAAAGGAGAGGAGCGAGGGGGTCACCCTGTTGGACGCCTTCTCGCGAGTTAATTTCATGTTCGCCAAAAAGTAGCTTAAGATCCATACTGTAGCATGAATGTACAAAAGGGTAGAGGGAAGGGAAATGACTATGAACCGCACGGAGTACAGCATCCCTCCGCACCAAATTGAAGGCATTTTTGAAATCTAGCTTGATAAGGGCCTTTTCGTCTGTGATGTTGGCGATGAAGGCTCGAGCTGCATGGGCTGCCGCCTCACACCCTTGTGGAATGCCAAACCCGAGCTGTTTTGGCTTCAGCATGTTGGCCGCTGCATCACTAACTGTTCTTGCAGCTGCCTTTGCGACGAGACGCCGGAGAGAATTGCCCACAGCTATTGGCCTGATCCCTCCATCCTTTTTCTTTAGAGCACAGAGAGATGCTCCAAAAAAGATAGGTCTTATGGACGCTGGTATGTTGCCAGCTAGACATGTGTTGGTGAATCTGGTTAGTTCCACCAAGAGGTTCTTTGCAATGTCACCCAGTGCAGGGTTGAGCATTTGCTTGAGGTGGTTGGGTTTTAGTCCTGTGAACCCACCTGCTGATCCTGTAGGGAAGGACATGGCTGCTTTATGGACCACAGATTCAGCCAACCAGAGAGGTTCTGCTCCGGTAGCCCCCACTTGTACAATGTCGTCCTCACGCGGAGCCCTGGGTGGGTGTTTCTCCCTTAGGGCTTGAGCTGTTGCGGCATCTCTGTCGGCAATTGAGTCCTCACTGGTGATGACTCGTATTGCGCCAATAGTGTTTCCTTCTTCTATTTTCTTGGTGACTGATGTTCTGATTTTTGATGTCTCGGATATGCCACTGTTGCTCTTCCTGCCGTGGGTGTTTCTCGCGCGAGTGGGAAGGCGCACCTGGTTGTCCTCCCTGGGAAAATCATTTATAGCTTTGATGACTGAGGCAGCTAAAGTTTTGTCTCTCCTTGCAGGGGTGGCTAGACATATGTTGCCAAACATTAGGAGGTTGTGCCATGCTTGGGTCGTTCCAGGAGAGTCGTTGACCTTTCTCAGGAGGGCAGATAATTTGGCTGCTGCATGGGGGCGGGCTGCTTTAGGGATGTGTTGCAAGGTTCTGGCCATTGTTGCTTTGATAGCTTCTAATAAATTTTCTGTGGGAATGAAGGTCTGGGAGGTGTTTTGCCTTACGAACGGTGTGGGCTGTTGATTGGTGTTCTCCCTGGGAGGGCGCCCAGAACCCAAACACCTGGCTCCGTTGTGGTAATGAATGCGCACATTATCGTCACTATATATATATATATATATATATATATATATATATATATATATATATATATATATATATATATATATATATATATCTATATATATATATATATATATATATATATATATATATATATATATATATATATATATATGTCGTACCTAGTAGCCAGAACTCACTTCTCAGCCTACTATTCAAGGCCCGATTTGCCTAATAAGCCAAGTTTTCCTGAATTAATATATTTACTATAATTTTTTTCTTATGAAATGATAAAGCAACCCTTTTCTCTATGTATGAGGTCAATTTTTTTTTATTGGAGTTAAAATTAACGTAGATATATGACCGAACCTAACCAACCCTACCTAACCTAACCTAACCTATATTTATAGGTAAGGTTAGGTTAGGTTGCCAAAAAAAGCTAGGTTAGGTTAGGTTAGGTAGGTTAGGTAGACGAAAAAACATTAATTCATGAAAACTTGGCTTAGTAGGCAAATCGGGCCTTGAATAGTAGGCTGAGAAGTGCGTTCTGGCTATTAGGTACGACATATATATATATATGTCGTACCTAGTAGCCAGAACGCACTTTTAAAACGCACGCAGAACGCACACATTAAAATTCAGGACAATTTGGCTTATTAGGCAAATCGGGCCTTGCATAGTAGGCTGAAAAGTGCGTTCTAGCTACTAAGTACGACATATATATATATATATATATATATATATATATATATATATATATATATATATATATATATATATATATATATATATATATATATATATATATATATATATATATATATATATATATATGTCGTACCTAGGTACGACATATATATATATATATATATATATATATATATATATATATATATATATATATATATATATATATATATATATATATATATATATATATATATATATATGTCGTACCTAGTAGCCAGAACGCACTTCTCAGCCTACTATGCAAGGCCTGATTTGTCTAATAAGCCAAGTTTTCTTGAATTAATATATTTTCTCTAATTTTTATCATATGAAATGATAAAGCTACCCATTTCATTATGTATGAGGTCAATTTTTTTTTATTGGTGTTAAAATTAACGTAGATATATGACCAAACCTAACCAACCCTACCTAACCTAACCTAACCTATCTTTATAGGTTAGGTTCGGTTAGGTAGCCGAAAAAGTTAGGTTAGGTTAGGTAGGTTAGGTAGTCGAAAAACAATTAATTCATGAAAACTTGGCTTATTAGGCAAATCGGGCCTTGCATAGTAGGCAGAGAAATGCTTTCTGGCTACTAAGTACGACATATATATATATATATATATATATATATATATATATATATATATATATATATATATATATATATATATATATATATATATATATATATATATATATATATATATATATATATATATATATATATATGTCGTACCTAGTAGCCAGAACGCACTTCTCAGCCTACTATGCATGGCCAGATTTGCCTAATAAGCCAAGTTTTCCTGAATTAATATATTTTCTCTATTTTTTTTCTTTTGAAATGATAAAGCTATCCATTTCATTATGTACGAGGTCAGTTTTTTGTTTTTGGAGTAAAATTAACGTAGATATATGACCGAACCTAACCAACCCTACCTAACCTAACCTAACCTATCTTTATAGGTTAGGTTCGGTTAGGTAGCCGAAAAAGTTAGGTTAGGTTAGGTAGGTTAGGTAGTCGAAAAACAACTAATTCATGAAAACTTGGCTTATTAGGCAAATCGGGCCTTGCATAGTTGTAAATAAAGGGAAATTGGCGCCCTGTTATAAAACGAAAGAGTATCCCCTAATGCAGATATGACCTTTTGGAAGGGACACTAGCCGTTCGCGGATTGGCCGACTTAGGTCGCGGGTGACAAATCAGGGCCCGTCATGACGTCACCGAGTGCCCCGGGCGGCGCCAACGTCAGAAGTGACCCGACCTTGGAAGCGACAGGACGCACTTCGGTCTGCTCTCCAGGATTAGAGGCTCTACAAGCCTTTCTTGGTGGATTAGTGCTGGCTATTGCAGCCCATCGGATATATTGGAGCCCCTGCGCTTCTGGGAAGCAAAAGGAACCAAGTTTATTGAGCGAAAGAGGGCCAAACTTGGAAAATATTCGGCGACGACGCAGGGCGGCGACGTTGGACGTTGAGGGTCAGAAAAGGTGTGGCGGGCAAGCCTAGCTGTGACCGGGTTACATCCACTGAGGGTCTTGGAAGGACGACACCGTGCCTAGGACGAGGAGCAACGCCTTGTGGTAGGGGCGAGTGTCGGAAAAATAGTGATTAGCTCAGCGCCCATCGATGAACCAGGATTGGGGCAGCTGAATCTCAGGGATTGGAACGGTGATGACGCGAAGGCTCCACGACACCTGAGGACCTGTGGAACGTCCTGGATCGTCAAGGATCGACCCAAGGAAGCGTGGGAACCTCACACCTTCGAGGGACAGGCGTCGTGAGCCAAGAATGTAAGGTAGATCATTTTCCCTCCCATAACCCCTTGTGTGAGTAGGCTAGTTAGGCCACAATAGTTACTTATGTATGTGGCAACAGGACATTAATACTTTAGTAGTAGAGTAGGCTGCAAGGCAGCTTGTGTCCAGGACTGTCAGAGAGGACAGTGTGTATGGATGGCAGGACAGTGAAGAAGAGGCGCCGACGTGGTTAAGAGGCCCTCCTGTGAGAGTATGGGACTCCTGTCTTTCTGCCCAGTTGAAGGAGTGTTGAAGTCGTGGAAGAAGAGACTGACGATCTCCAGACTTATTATCCATATTTCCATATTCATGTATTACTTGTGATTGTGTGTGTGTTCATGTAATTTGCATCAGTAAATTCACACATTTTATCACTGTGTTTAAGTGTGCCTCCATTTATGATAATTCTCTATGAGCATACACGAAGGTTATCATAGTACTACCTAGGGGACACAACGTTCTCTATAGAAGTTCTTATTGCCTGGAGGGTGGTAAAGACAGCACAGACTTTCATAAAAGTGTACCCTTAGCCATCCAATCAGTATCGGTGCCTGAATGGTGGCAACTATTAACGTAGTGGCTAGAGAGAGAGGTAAAGCCACACAGACCTTCCTGGGAGAGTACCCTGGGCCAACAGTCTAGTAGCAGATCTATGGGAGTAGCAATCTTCTGGCTACAAACAATATATAATACACCCACTGAACTGCATTGCTGGGGTGCAGATATAATAACCCAGCTGGCGACCTTGCTAAGAAGAAGATAGAGAAGACAGGCGGGAAAGGAGTTCCTGCAACATTTTTGTCTGGCAGGCAAGACTCAGGGAGGTTATTGTTATAAGGTAAGCCTGAGTCTTCCTTCACTCCTCCACGGGTCTAGGCCGGAACTGTTAACAGCAGTTTCCCCGTGTTTGACTGAAGGGCTTCCAGGGTGAATCAGTGGCACCCCCTTTTGTGGTGGAAGCAAAGACCTGCGGAGGTAGGCATTGTTGGTCCTCTCTTGTGTGACCAAGGAGACTCCGGTGAATCCCGGGAGTCGGAGGGGCTGAGTATTTGGGCCTTTGAGCCCCTAGCAGCCGAGTGCTAGCAGAGCCCCGGCCCACCACCCCCCCCCCCCACGTGACAGAGAACTGGCGACCTTGCCAGGATTCGAACCCCTGTAGCCAAGAACTGGGAACTTCGCCAGGAAGCGCGGATCAAGCTACAGTGTGGCCCAAATTTCAAGACAAGTGTTGCCAGGGTACTAATACAGTGTGGCCAGTGAATTCAGTAGTACTGTTACTCAACCGGCTAAGGGACTGAAACGGTGAAATTAGTGCCTACTAACTTGTCTGTGCTGTCGTGTATGCTCAATGGTATAGAGATGGAGGAGGACAGAGTAAAGAAATTTATTGACATAAGGGACGAGAAAATTTTGGAGGAGTGTACCAAGGCCCAGCTCCAACAAGTGGCAAACCACTTTGGGATCAGGTTGAGGACGACTAAGGTAGCGGAGCAAAGGATAGAGATCATGGCACAGCTCACAGCTCGAGAGGAGGCGACGGGAGAGGAGCCATCTCAAGAGGAGCCGTCCCAAGGAGAGCCGTCGCAAGGTGAACCGTCCCGACTAGAGCCACCCCAAGCCCCTACCAGTGTGGAGAGAATTCACAGTGAACATGGGAGCAGTGGAAGGTCCAGCTGTAGTAAGAGGAGCCTGCAACTGGAAATAATGAAGATGCAACTGGAAGCCCAGCTGCGACGAGAGGAGAGAGAAGCGCAAATGCAGCGAGAGGAACGTGCGACTGAGCTGCAGCGAGAGGAGCGTGAGCGAGAGGCACGGCTGCAGCGAGAGGAGCGTGAGCGAGAAGCATGGCTGCAGCGAGAGGAGCGTGAGAGAGAAGCTTGGCTGCAGCGGGAAGAAGGAGAGAGACAACTGCGACTGGAGGAGATAAAGGCAAAGAAAGAAGTCGAATTGCGTCGCGTTGAGCGTGGTCTGCCCTCACTACCTGCACGGCGAGATGACCTCAAGGTAAGGGAACGTGACTTACCTACGTTCGAACCACAAGAAGCTGAGGCGTTCTTCGAACACTTTGAACGGATATCATCTCTGAAGGAGTGGCCAGAAGAAGATTGGGCTGCTCTGGTCCAGGGCAGGTTGACTGGTGAGGCCCGGGAAGCCTATAACATGCTGGACCTAGAGGAGTGTACTAGTTACGACGCGATTAAGAATGCGGTGCTCCACTCATTCCGGCTGACTCCGGAGATGTACCGGAAGCAGTTCAGAGAGTATACAAGAGCGTCAGGAAAGACTTACGCCGAGACCGCCAGGGATATGGAACGGAAATTCCTACGATGGTTGAAGGCGGAGGAAGCGGAGTCGGTGGATGATATCAAACGACTGATAGTGATGGAGAAGTTTATGTCAGTGCTCTATCCTGAGTTGCGAGTAAGGTTGAGAGAAGCAGGTATTAAGGACCTGAAGGCTGCAGCGGACCGAGCCGACATGCTGGAGGAGGCACTACATCTCAGGAGGGAGATGCCGCCCAGACACTCGCCTTACCCCAGGTCGGGAGGGAACCTTAGGAGTTCAGGAGGAGCGAGGATGGGTGGGGACTCTCCCAAGAGTAGTGTACCCAATGAGGTAACCCAGTTCAAGAGCTCAAGGGACGCGGGGAGGAAGCCCCAACCTGTGAGCAGTGGACCTAGCTCGGGAGCGAGTGCTGCTGCCCGGGAACCGACGACAGAGAGTCCTAGGAGGACTCAGGGAACCTCTATCATTGGTGCTAACAGGAGGACTGGTAGAGGATCGCCTAGGAGAGGCGGTCGGTGTTACAACTGTGGGGGACGAGGACACCTTGCAAGGGAGTGCGGTCGCCCCAGGCACGGTGGAAACGTGGCTTTCGCGAGGATGGAAAGCGAAGCCAACGATTATTCAGGTGATATGCCGGTGATGAGGGAGAAGAGGATCCACCCCTTTGTGTGTGAGGGGACGGTGAAGATAAGGGGAGCTGATCCTGTGCCAGCGAGGATGCTGAGGGACACTGGGTCCGACTTCACCCATGTTAGTGAATCCCTCTTCCCCGAGGACTATAGAAGTTCCAGTACAGGGGAGGCCCTGATAAGGACGTTGGGGGGACAAGTGAGGATGCCCCTCCATAGGGTGACTCTTAATTCAGACTATGGTTGTCAGACTCTCTTGGCAGGGGTCTGTGCTTTACTGCCGAGGATGGACGCTCAGGTGATCCTAGGGAATGACTGCTGTGGGGGATGTGTTCTCCCGAATTTGATTAAGGGTGAGGAGTGTGTAGAGCCCTATCGACAGAGCAGCAAGACGGGCGCCAGTAGTGGCAAAATGGAAATTGCGAGAGTGGCATTTCCGGTATGCGCAGTGACGTCAGTACGAGACGTCAATGAAGGTGATGTGAGCGGATCCAGTCACGCCGAAGAGAACATGCCGGGTGACCTGGGGCTCGATCAATTGTTCCAAGAGGAGGCCGGAGGACAAGCGACAAGTGAGGAAGCGTCGGATAAGAGTGTCCAAGTTACTCTCACCAGTCCTTTAGGTATTGACCGCACCCGTCTAGGTGAGCTGCAAAAGGAAGAGTTTCCTGAGTTGGTACGGGAGGTGGAAGGAGGTCTCGCTGGACCCAAGTCACCGACTCATTTCTTCGTGGAGAAGGGAGTGCTAATGAGGCAGTGGAGGCCGGTTAGGGAAGAAGCGGGCGATGATATGCTGAGAGTGAGGCATCAGGTGGTGGTGCCAGCTCAGTACAGATGCGCGGTGCTAAAGCTTGCACACACAGTGGATCCCGCGGGTCACTTGGGAGTAACCAAGACCTTAGGCAGGCTTCGGGAACATTTTTATTGGCCGGGCATGGACGCGGATGTAAAAAGAATTTGCAAGACGTGTTTCCCGTGCCAGAGAGCGGGGAAGAACGTCCCTGCCATCCCGAAAGCACCTTTAGTTCCAGTTCCAGCATTTGGCCAGGCGTTTGAGCGCCTAATAATTTGACGTCGTGGGGCCACTACCTAAGACAAGAAAAGGGAACAATTACTTATTGACTATCATGTGTGCTTCGACGAGATTTCCAGAGGCGATCCCAGTGCGGAAGGTAACATCGAAATGCGTCATGGGACACCTTCAGCGGTTCTTTGCTTGGGTAGGTGTGCCCAAGGAGATCCAGTCCGACTGTGGAAGTGTTTTCCAGTCCGACTGTGGAAGTGTTTTCCAGTCGAGGTGGTTTAGGCAGGCTATTGCGAGCTGGGAAATAGCCCAACTACGATCGTCTCCTTATAGACCTCAATCGCAGGGAGCGATTGAGAGGTTCCATTCAACTCTGAAGACTATCTTAAGAGTGTATTGTGCTGAACAGGGAGCGGAATGGGATGAGGCTGTCTGTCCAGCCCTGTTCGCGATCCGAGATGCTATAGTTGAGTCTCTGGGATTCTCTCCATTCCAGCTAGTGTTTGGGCACGAAGTAAGGAGCCCGTTATTGATGCTGAAGGAGCGGATGACGGCGGAGAAGATATTAGTGACAGTGGAAGAGTATGTGCGAAGATTCCATGAACGATTGAAAACGGCGAAGGAGCTGGCTGCTGATCACTTGAAGACAGCGCAAGAGAAGATGTCGATCTGGTACGACAAGAAGGCTGTCCCAAGGGAGTTCGAGGCAGGAGCCAGAGTGATGATGTTGCTACCTGGGAGGGGTAGAGTGACGGAATCACGCTTTGGTGGTCCATACTCGGTTGTTCGGCGTGTGGGTCCTGTAAATTATGAGATCAGCAAGCCGAATCGCCCTAACAAGACACAGGTGTGTCATGTCAATCGTTTAAAGCCATACTTCCCAGAGGAGCAAGAGAGTGCGGGAGTGAAGGGAGCAACACAGTCGCGAGAGGGGAAATTGGTTCTGTGTATGGAGATGGACCAAGTGTTGCGAGCGGAGGAGAGAAAGTGGGCCCGTGCCGATGGTACGCGCCTGTCGAATACAGAGAGTTTGACACACCTAGAAGACAGGCAGCGTCATCTGGATAAAGAGAAAAGGAGAGAACTAGTGACCCTGATAAGAAGGAACAAGTCGCTTTTCACGGATGTGCCCCGACGGCACAAGAGTGTGGTGCACGAGGTGGACGTGTGCGGAGGAAAGCCAATCAAGCAGAGTGCTTATCGGGTGAGTCCCGAGAAGAGGAAGATCATGCGACAGGCGGTGGAATATCTGCTAGCGAATGATCTCGCTGAGCCCAGCAACGGTGAGTGGAGCTCGCCCTGTGTGCTGGTCAAGAAGAGTGACGGATCATATCGTTTTTGCACTGACTATCGTAAAGTGAATGCCATAACCGTGTCAGATTCTCACCCGATGCCCCGAATAAGTGATTGCGTCGACCAAGTAGGAAATGCAAGGTTTGTCACCAAGGTCGACCTGCTGAAAGGGTATTATCGAATCCCTTTGTCTCCGAGTGCGAGAAAGATCTCAGCGTTTGCTACTCCAGACTGATTGTACCAGTACAAAGTGCTTCCGTTTGGTATGAAGAACAGCGGAAGTTGCTTTCAGAGGATGATGAACGAAAAGCTAAGAGGGATGGAAGGCTGCGCCGTGTATATAGATGATATAGTGGTGTACGCCGATAGCTGGAAACAACACATGAATCGACTGATGGAGTTATTCCAACGGTTGGAAGAAGCGAACCTGACCGTTAATCTGGCCAAGAGCGAATTCGGAAAGGCCCGATTAGAATACTTAGGTTTCGTCGTGGGTCAAGGGGAAGTGACTCCAGTAGACCAGAAAGTGATGGCAATCAAAGAATATCCGAATCCCAGGACGAGAAAGGAATTGTTACGATATTTAGGGATGGTTGGATACTATAGAGGATTTTGCAATAACTTCTCGACAGTGGCACACCCTCTGACTGAATTGCTATCTAAGAACGTTAGATGGAAGTGGGGGGAAGCATGCCAGGAGTCCTTTGAGAAGACTAAGAAGTTGTTGACTGAAGCGCCAGTGCTGATTTCGCCTGACTTTGAGTCAGACTTTATCTTATACATCGACGCTAGCGACGTGGGGATTGGAGCCATGTTAGCTCAAGAGAAGGACGGAGTCCACCGTCCAGTGGCATTCTACTCGAAGAAATTCGAAAGGTACCAGAGGGCTTATAGTACAGTGGAAAAGGAAGCCTTGGCCCTGATCCTGGCACTGAAGCATTTTGACATCTATGTGGGTGGAGGTACTAGACCGGTGCAAGTGTTCACCGATCATAACCCCTTGACGTTCGTGCACAGGATGAAGAACACGAACCAAAGGCTGACAAGATGGGCCCTACTGTTCCAAGAGTACTGGCTAGAAATCAGGCACATTAAAGGAGGGGAGAATGTGGTGGCAGATGCCCTCTCCCGGATTTACTAACCGATATGACTCTTATTTTAAGGGGAGGGGTATGTTACGGTGCCCTCTCCTATCTCTTTCGTTTGCCTGCTTTAAGAGTCATATCAGCTCTCCCTACTGATTCTCTGAGGTTCAGGGAGTCTAATGATATATGTGGGGACCAGACCGACTGCCAGTAAAGGGAAGGAAGTTATATTATAAGTTGTAAATAAAGGGAAATTGGCGCCCTGTTATAAAATGAAAGAGTATCCCCTAATGCAGATATGACCTTTTGGAAGGGACACTAGCCGATCGCGGATTGGCCGACTTAGGTCGCGGGCGACAAATCAGGGCCCGCCATGACGTCACCGAGTGCCCCAGGCGGCGCCAACGTCAGAAGTGACCCGACCTTGGAAGCGACAGGACGCACCTCGGTCTGCTCTCCAGGATTAGAGGCTCTACAAGCCTTTCTTGGTGGATTAGTGCTGGCTATTGCAGCCCATCGGATATATTGGAGACCCCGCGCTTCTGGGAAGCAAAAGGAACCAAGTTTATTGAGCGAAAGAGGGCCAAACTTGGAAAATATTCGGCGACGACGCAGGGCGGCGACGTTGGACGTTGAGAGTCAGAAAAGGTGTGGCGGGCAAGCCTAGCTGTGACCGGGTCACATCCACTGAGGGTCATGGAAGGTCGACACCGTGCCTAGGACGAGAAGCAACGCCTTGTGGAAGGGGCGAGTGTGGGAAAAATAGTGATTAGCTCAGCGCCCATCGATGAACCAGGATTGGGGCAGCTGAATCTCAGGGATTGGAACGGCGACGACGCGAAGGCTCCACGACACCTGAGGACCTGTGGAACGTCCTGGATCGTCAAGGATCGACCCAAGGAAGCGTGGGAACCTCACACCATCGAGGGACAGGCGTCGTGAGCCAAGAATGTAAGGTAGATCATTTTCCCTCCTATTACCCCTTGTGTGAGTAGGCTAGTTAGGCCACAATAGTTACTTATGTATGTGGTAACAGGACATTAATACTTTAGTAGTAGAGTAGGCTGCAAGGCAGCTTGTGTCCAGGACTGTCAGAGAGGACAGTGTGTATGGATGGCAGGACAGTGAAGAAGAGGCGCCGACGTGGTTAAGAGGCCCTCCTGTGAGAGTGTGGGACTCCTGTCTTTCTGCCCAGTTGAAGGAGTGTTGGAGGTCGTGGAAGAAGAGGCTGACGATCTCCAGACTTATTATCCATATTTCCATATTCGTATATTACTTGTGATTGTGTGTGTGTTCATGTAATTTGCATCAGTAAATTCACATATTTTATCACTGTGTTTAAGTGTGCCTCCATATATGATAATTCTCTATGAGCATACACGAAGGTTATCATAGTACCACCTAGGGGACACAACGTTCTCTATAGAAGTTCTTATTGCCTGGAGGGTGGTAAAGACAGCACAGACTTTCATAAAAGTGTACCCTTAGCCATCCGATCACTATCGGTGCCTGAATGGTGGCAACTATTAACGTAGTGGCTAGAGAGAGGTAAAGCCACACACCTTCCTGGGAGAGTACCCTGGGCCAACAGTCTAGTAGCAGATCTATGGGAGTAGCAATCTTCTGGCTACAAACAATATATAATACACCCACTGAACTGCATTGCTGGGGTGCGGATATAATAACCCAGCTGGCGACCTTGCTAAGAAGAAGATAGAGAAGACAGGTGGGAAAGGAGTTCCTGCACCTTTTTGTCTGGCAGGCAAGACTCAGGGAGGTTATTGTTATAAGGTAAGCCTGAGTCTTCCTTCACTCCTCCACGGGTCTAGGCCGGAACTGTTAACAGCAGTTTCCCCATGTTTGTCTGAAGGGCTTCCAGGGTGAATCAGTGGCACCCCCTTTTGTGGTGGAAGCAAAGACCTGCGGAGGTGGGCATTGTTGGTCCTCTCTTGTGTGACCAAGGAGACTCCGGTGAATCCCGGGAGTCGGAGGGGCTGAGTATTTGGGCCTTTGAGCCCCTATTAGCCGAGTGCTAGCAGAGCCCCGGCCCACCACCCCCCCCCCCCCCACGTGACAATGTATAAGCAAGTAGATGGGGTCGCCATGGGTTCTCCCCTAGGTGTCCTGTTTGCAAACTTCTACATGGGTACCATCGAGCAAAAAGTCTTAGTCGACATGAGCTTGAAACCGGCCATATACTGCAGGTATGTTGACGACATTTTTACACAGGTACCTGATGTCAGACATCTGCAGGAGCTGAAGGAGGCATTTGAGCAGAGTTCCGTGCTGCATTTCACTTACGAGATGGAAAAGGATGGGAAGCTCCCCTTTCTAGATGTAACAGTCATGGAAAAGAGCGGAGGTTTCCACACTGCAGTCTACACAAAGGAAACGAACATAGGAATGTGCCTAAATGCCAACAGCGACTGCCCAGACAGGTACAAGAGGAGTGGTACAACGCATATGTCGACCGTGCTCTAAGCCACAGCTCAGAATGGAAGCAAGTCGACGAAGAACTCTGTAGGGTAAGGCAGGTCCTAGTCAACAACGGCTTCTCCAATGGTTTCGTCGAAGACATCATAAGAAGGAAAGTTTAGCCTCGGCTATCACCTCATTATGTCTGGTCGTGATGGTCAAGTGGATTAAGGCGTCTTGTACATACCAGTTGCGTTTGCTCCTGGGAGTATGGGTTCGAGTCACTTCTGGGGTGTGAGTTTTCAGTTGCATATTGTCCTGGGGACCATTGAGGCTTGTTTGCATTTGTGTTCCTCACGTGTGCCCCAAAGAATGAGGTGATTTGGTAAAATGCTATGCCCAAGAATACTATCCGAGTGCCGGCGGTGGGGTGGTTCAAATAGCCTCGGCTATCACCTCATTATGTCCGGTCGTGATGGTCAAGTGGATTAAGGTGTCTTGTACATACCAGTTGCGTTTGCTCCTGGGAGTATGGGTTCGAGTCATTTCTGGGGTGTGAGTTTTCAATTGCATATTGTCCTAGGGACCATTCAGGCTTGTTTGCATTTGTGTTCCTCACGTGTGCCCCAAAGAATGAGGTGATTTGGTAAAATGCTATGCCCAAGATTACTATCCGAGTGCCGGCGGTGGGGTGGTTCAAATAGCCTCGGCTATCACCTCATTAGTCCGGTCGTGATGGTCAAGTGGATTAAGGCGTCTTGTACATACCAGTTGTGTTGCTCCTGGGAGTATGGGTTCGAGTCACTTCTGGGGTGTGAGTTTTCAGTTATATATATATATATATATATATATATATATATATATATATATATATATATATATATATATATAAACCCGGATTTCCCCGCACTTCGCCCTGATGGCATCACCATATACTTCTGGAAGGAGGGTAGACAGTTGGTGTGGGACTACACATGTGTATCCACCCTGGCTGACACCTATGTACACTTCGAGCTGATGAAGCATGTGAGGCGGCCAACCGCAGGGAAACAGCTAAATCACTCAAGTACAGGCGACTGGAAGGTCAATACTTCTTTGTTCCCATAGCATGGGAACAAAGTAATTATAATTACCCGATTAATAAATCCCAGTGTCCTATTCGCCTTATTACGAACATTCATGCATTGATCCTTTGAACCAGTTTATTCCACTAAAATAAAAGTCACCCATGACGTAAATACTGTTAGATCTAGATGCCCTAGATATTTCATCCCATAGATGCTTTGCTTCCATTCTGTCTAAATTTGGTGGCCTATATATAACTCCTATTATAATATTATTTGATTTTTCGTATAATTCAATCCAAATAGTTTCTGTGTGTGGCTCAGTTTTGATTCCCTCTTTGAGACTACATTTCAAATTGTCCCTAACATATATGGCTATATCTGTGTGAAATAGTTTAAATCCATTTATTTGATGTTCAGCTAATAGTTCTCTATTTTCTACATTCATCCACGTTTCGGTAAGTACAATAATATCTATTTTTTCTGTGCAGACAAGAGCATTTAATTCGTTAATTTTATTTCTTAGACTTCTACTGTTAGTGTAATATAACCTAAGTGAATTGTTATTTTGAGGCCCTTCTCTTTCCCTGATCATTTTGCCAATTCCTTTCTCCCACAAACACATACTTTTATTATCTCCTTCCTCCAAATCAATTCCCATACCTCTATCTACTAACAGTTTAAACCCAAACAAACACCTCTAACCACTTCTTCCAACGAGTTCGCAACAGCAACAACCCCAGCTCTCGATAGATGCACCCCATCACGAGCATACATTTCATTTCTTCCATAGAAGTGTTCCCAGTTGTCTATGAAAGATATTGCATTTGATTTGCAATATCTTTCCAGCCGGCAATTGACACCAAGTGCCCTTGACATCCATTCATTTCCCACTCCCTTTCTTGGAAGAATGCCACATATGATCGGGATTCCTCCCTTTCTCCTAACTAATTCAATGGCTGTCCTGAATCTCTGTATTAGTTCCTCACTCCTAACTAGCCCAACATCATTACCCCCTGCACTAATACAAATAATGGGTTTGTTTCCATTTCCCGTCATAATATCATTCATGTTTCCAGCAATATCACCAATTCCAGCTCCCGGATAGCAAACCCTTAATCTGTTCCCCCTGTCTCTGGCACAAAACGTTCTGTCTAAATACCTCACCTGGAAATCTCCCACAACCAAAATTCGCTTCAATCCTCCCTTTTCCTTTCGAGCAGTTTGAGGGACCTGCGCTTCAATGCTCCTCGTTGCATTGTCTCCTCTTTGAACAACAGGTTCACCACAGCACTCGTCCTCTAATACGTCAAATGCATTAAAAGTCCTTAGGTGTAGGCTATTATTTGTCGGTTTTGCCAAGGTCTTCTTAAGACCCCTGTTTTCACAACTTGCCAAGACGAGGTCTTCTTAATACTGGATCTGTCAGTCCTTCTTAATGAGGTCCCGTCAACACTGACCTCCTCCTTCGTTTCCTCCCGAAGTCTCAGCCGTCGTACCTCCTCCCGCAGGGAATCCATCTCTGCTCTCAGAGCTCCAACCAGACTCACCAAATCCTTCACTAATCCTTCCATTATTGCAATAATAATGTTACTAGAATCGGAGCTCCAGCTAACACAACCTCTCACTGTGACTGCACCTGATATATATTTATAATATATATAAATGATTTAGATTCAGGTTTGAGTAGCAACATTTGCAAATTTGCCGCTGATACGAAAATCGGTAGGGAAATAAATTCGGAGGAGGACTCACTATCACTTCAAGTTGATCTAGATAGGGTTTTGAAATTGTCAAAGGATTGGCAGATGCCAATCAGTTTAATACTGATAAATGTAAAGTTCTGAGGTTAGGTAATGATGATAGAGTTACAAGATACGAGCTAGATGGTGTTGAGATTGCGAAGTTGGATTGCGAAAGGGATCTGGGAGTTATGAGTAGTAAGAATTTAAAACAAAAGGATCAATGCATAAATGTTCGTAATAAAGCAAATAAATAATAATAAAATAAATCCAAGTGTTCGTAATAACACTTGGATTTATAAATCGCAGCGTTAGTAACAAGATACCTGGTGTGGTTCTCAAGCTATATCTTGCTCTAGTTAGGCCCCATTTAGATTATGCAGTTCAGTTTTGGTCGCCATATTATAGAATGGATATAAATTCACTTGAACGTGTCCAGCGTAGGATGACTAAGTTAATTCCCCAAATTAGAAATCTTTCATATGAAGAAAGATTAACAAAGCTGACATGATAGAGGTTTATAAGTGGGTGAATGGACATAACAAAGGGGATATTAATAGGGTATTAAAAGTATCAACTCAAGACAGAACACGAAATAATGGGTATAAGATAAGATAAAATTGGATAAGTTTAGATTTAGGAAAGACTTGGGTAAATACTGGTTCAGCAACAGGGTTGTTGATTTGTGGAACCAATTGCCGCGTAACATTGTGGAGGTGGGGTCCCTCGATTGTTTCAAGCATGGGTTGGACATGTATATGAGTGGGATTGGGTGGTTATAAATAGGAGCTGCCTCGTATGGGCCAATAGGCCTTCTGCAGTTGCCTTTGTTCTTATGTGTTCAATATGTGACGTTGTGTGATGAGAATATAACAACAAAGGTAACTACAGAAGGGCTTTTGGCCCATAAGAAGCAGCTCCATTTTTAACTACCCAATCCTACACATTTATATGTCCCAGCAACGCTTGAAACAATCAAGGGACCCCACCTTGAGGCAGTTAATAGTGGTATACTTGAGTTCTATAGGCATATAACCAGATAACTAGGTAATACATATAGTCGTAGTTGAGGCAGTTGATAGTGGTAAGGATTGTGATGTTTTGTATCTTGACTTTAGCAAAAAGACTGATTAAAAAGATAGACTTATGGTATTGGAGGTGCTGTATTAAGTTAGATTAGGGCAAGTCTATACCAAAGAAAACAGAGTTAGTATAAATGGGGTTAAGTCAGTGTGGGAAAATGTTGTAAATGGAGTGCCTCAAAGCTCTGTCCTGGGTCCTCTGTTTTTATTATATATATATATATATATATATATATATATATATATATATATATATATATATATATATATGCGAACAAGCCTGAATGGTCCCCAGGACTATATGCGAATGAAAACTCACACCCCAGAAGTGACTCGAACCCATACTCCCAGGAGCAACGCAACTGGTAACTACAGGGCGCCTTAATCCACTTGACCATCACGGCCGTCAAAAAGGAAGTGATAGCCGAGGCTATTTGAGCCACTTCCCCGACGGCAACTCGGATGGTAATCTTGGGCATAGCATTTCACCAAATCACCTCACTCTTTGGGGCACACGTGAGGAACACAAATGCGAACAAGCCTGAATGGTCCCCAGGACTATATGCGAATGAAAACTCACACCCCAGAAGTGACTCGAACCCATACTCCCAGGAGCAACGCAACTGGTAACTACAGGGCGCCTTAATCCACTTGACCATCACGGCCGTCAAAAAGGAAGTGATAGCCGAGGCTATTTGAGCCACTTCCCCGACGGCAACTCGGATGGTAATCTTGGGCATAGCATTTCACCAAATCACCTCACTCTTTGGGGCACACGTGAGGAACACAAATGCGAACAAGCCTGAATTTGGTGAAATGCAAGGTGATTTGGTGAAATGCTATGCCCAAGATTACCATCCGAGTTGCCGTCGGGGAAGTGGCTCAAATAGCCTCGGCTATCACTTCCTTTTTGACGGCCGTGATGGTCAAGTGGATTAAGGCGCCCTGTAGTTACCAGTTGCGTTGCTCCTGGGAGTATGGGTTCGAGTCACTTCTGGGGTGTGAGTTTTCATTCATATATATATATATATATATATATATATATATATATATATATATATATATATATATATATATATATATATATATATATATATATATATATATATATATATATATATATATATATCAGACCACGGAGGAAAAATGAAACAGGAATTTCCTTAAGTACTTTCGTATATTAATACATCTTCAGAAGGAGTGATTTTACAGATCGAGTGATGGGTATAAATAGGCAGGAGAGAGTGGTGAAGTGAGGTGAGGTACAATACTTGGACAACGCAGACGGCCCATTGGCCCATCAGATGCAGCCAATTGGCCCATCTGATGTAGCCCAATGGCCCATCTGATACAGCAAACATACAAGCATAATACATAGGTAATTATAGCATAAAATGGTAAATATATACAATGAATTAGTGAGACAAATGTTTTCCAATGATCCTACTTAAATCGCCCTTTAGCTGATCTATTAGTCCCTCGATTGTTTTAAATGTGGGTTGGAAAAGTATAAGAGTGGGATTGGGTGGTTATAAATAGGTGCTGCCTTTGATGGACCAATAGGCCGTCTGCAGTTACATTTGTTCTTATGCTCTTATGTAAGTAATTTTCTTCTTCATATACATAGTGAATTATGTAGCAAAATATATGTAATGTGTTGCACTGCAGTATAATTATTATTTTGAGTGCATATTTCTTTTGAATAATGTTACTATAAATGTTGAACATTTATTGTTTCTTAGGTAGGCTGGGGAACTTGACACCATTAGTACTACATATTGTATCATAAAATAAAAATATTCTATTTCGTTACACCATACTTGAGGTTTGGTGTGTGATATGAATGTTAAATAATGTTTGGATGCATAAGTGTGATTCTTACCATTATTATCTGCAACGATGACGTCTGCTCCAGCGTCGAGGAGGACCTTCACAGTATTGTCGTGACCACCTTCGGCTGCCCAGCGCAGGGCTGTCATGCCTGTCAAGATACCACAATTGTTATTATTCATTAACCATAACGATTCTAGAGGTTTCTGTAAAGTGTTGAAATAAACCGTCCTTGACGAACAACTTTTAAACTATTGAAAGGAAATACCAACTTTAAATATTATGCAAATCGATTTTCCATTCCAAATTTAACAGAGGATAACTGTGTTAAAAATAATCAGAATAGATCACCATTAAAGATATCTAACATCTTACCAATCCTTATTTGATAATTTATTGCTTGTAACCAGAGCGCTAGTGGTGGTATTATTATGTAAATCAATTACCTACTTTATTTTAAAATTGCAATATATTCATAATTTGAAAAATTTACATAAAAAAGGGCAGTACATTAGTCATATAACAACAAGTAGATACTTTCATTACCTGGATCGGGAACTTAACTGGTAACAACTTATTAAAATCATTTCAATGCTGGCAATACTAAACAGATGTATAAAAATCTAAATACTA
Source organism: Procambarus clarkii (assembly GCF_040958095.1). Lineage (NCBI taxonomy): Eukaryota > Metazoa > Arthropoda > Malacostraca > Decapoda > Cambaridae > Procambarus > Procambarus clarkii. Next base: position 414,454 of record NC_091159.1, read on the forward strand.
AAGTAAATTTTTGACATAAATTGAGTGACAGTTATCTAAAAATTGTAAAGATTATATATTGTAAAGATAATATGTATTTTATAAAAATAAGGTGATGAGACAATGTGTCATAGAACTATTATAAAATAATCATACCATGACATTGAATATATTAGCACAGCCTCAGTTTTTAACATTTAACACATTCTAGGGCAATGCTGCCTCAAAATCACCCCAAATGCACAGCTCAAATAGCCTCGGTCTAACTAAAGTTGGACTAAAAATGCCTGCAGTAATCCATCTCTCTGTGACATTATATCTTTAATCATTACATATATCCAGCAGGGGGTCTCCCAGAATGAAGGTATTCAGAACCCTACAATAGATGAATTTACAAGGGTGAGCCGTTAGCTCCAGCCTTGTAAAATGACCATTATAAGTGGTCTATGCCATAAAGACTCGGCAATACAATGTTGGTAATACTAGTCAGTGGAAAGAAAAAACATTGTTGCCATTATTTATCAAAAGTATTATTGGAATCTAAAAGTTGCTATTTGACGAAACTTGATGGAGGAAAGATAAACATTGGTGCCATCATCAGTTAACAAAGATTAAGGTTATCTTTGATAAAGATACCTAAACCTAAACACCAACATTCGTAAATTCGCAATGTTAGCTATTTGTACGAACAAAAAGATGTTATCTTGGCCAATTAATATTACTGTAATTTATGATATCCTACTTTACACTAGTTGACATCTAATCATACTGACTTGAGAGGAGAGCAATATTTTGTTACCATCATCAGTTAGACAAGATGACTGCTGAGGATATCATTCATCAACCAAGTTGATATATGATCACACAAGCTTGAAGTAGGGAAAACAAGGAATTGACAATGTTAGTTAAACATGTGTTGACTACGTACTCATAACATCATTACATAGTTCTTGAATCTCACCATTGTTGGCTGACCATTATATATGAAGACAAAAAAAGAGTGTCACTATTCTCAGTAACATATGACGTAAATATTTTCTACACAACATAAGTCACAGTACTAACCTGCAACTAGACCATTAAGGTGTTACTATTGTTGCACTATCATTTAAATAGATAAATGAAACTCCAGAAGACCTATTGTCCTTTTTTATTCATTCTAGCTGTACCTCGCCTCGCATTGCTGTGGCTCAGCAACACATGTGTGTTGCAGAGACACAGCAACATTCCCGTCCCCCAATCCTCCCCACCATTTCCCACTTCCCATCGCCCTCGTCCTCCCTACCACAACCCTCTTCCCCGTCCCCTCGTCCTACCTAACATTCCCCACTCCACTGTCCCCTTGTCTTCCCCACCATTCTCCATTTCCCAATCCCCTCCTCTCCACCATCCCCATCTTCCCTGTCCCCTCGTCCTCCCCCACTATCTCTCCTGTCTCTTCGTCCTCCCCACAATTCCCCACTTCCTTGTCCGATGCATTCCCATATGATCTGTTCCCATCAGAAAATTGGGATCATCAAATTATCTGATATTCCCATCAGCGAAAAATAAGAAGAGCAGTTAAAAAAACGAAATGAAAAAAATAAAAAATAAACTATACTCATGAAATGAACGGTATGATAAACAACACAACTCAATTCAAAAGCAATGTCACACAAAATAATTAAATAAAAATCAAAATAAATCGAAATATATGAAAATTAATTTTATCAATGAAATCGGAAACATAGAAAAGGAATCGTAGCATATTTAGTGTAGGGTGTGGTGCAGATTGCGCTGTTTAAAAAACAAACAAATTTTTTCTCCTGTGACAGGTGTAGCATCTATGTAGTAGAAATATAAAAACGCGCATATTCCAATGGAATATTGTGTCAAAATTTTAAAGCAATCGGTGAAGAACTTTCGGAGATCACAGCTTGTGTTGCTCTTAGGTTCAACAGATGGCGCTGTTTTTTTTTAATATGTTTTTACCTGACACAGGTTTGGCTTCTATATATTAAGTATATAAAAACACGCTCCTATTCGTATGCAACGTTGTGTCAAAATTTAAAAGCAATCAGTAAAAGGGTTTCGAAGATTTCCCTCACATGAAAAACATAAAAAAAACTGTTTTTCAAAAAAGCATGTTTTTTTCTCGTCACAAAAGTGACATCTATATAATATGTATATAAAAACCCGTTCGGATGCGAATGGAACGTTGTGTGAAAATTTCAAAGCAATCGGTGAAGAACTTTCGAAGATTAGCGATTTTGAATAAACGAACATTTCCATTTTTATTTATATTCTTTCTGTACCTGGCCACGCGTTGCTATGGCTCAGCAACGCATGGGCGTTGCTGAGCCACAGCAACCTTCCCCTGTCTCCTAGTCCTTCCCAACGTTCCCCCCTTCCCAGTCCCCTCGTCCTCCCCACAATCTCCTACTCCCCTGTCCCCTCGTCCTCCCCACCATTCCCCCCTCCCCTGTCCCCTCGTTCTTCCTACCATTCCTCACTCCCCTCGTCCCTTTTTCCTCCCCCTTCATCCTCCACTCCAGCATCCCCTCGTCTTCCTAACCATTCCCTACTCCACCATCCCCTCGTCCTCCAAACAATCTCCTACTCCGTCCTCTCGTCCTCCCTACCATTACATCCCCCACCCCCATCCCCTCGTTCTCCCTACCATTCCCCTCTTCCCCCTTCCCCTCGTCTTCCCCACTATCTCCCAGTCTCCTGTCATCTCAACCATTCTCCATTCCCCCTCGTCCCCACCATCTTCAACTCCCCTGTCCCCTCGTCCTCCCCACCATTCCCCACTCCCTCGTCTGATGATCAATTGATCTGATGTTCCCATCAGAAAATTGGGAACATCAAAAGATCTGGGGCTAAATTCACAAAGAAGTTAGGCAAACACTAGCGAACCTGTACAACTCTTCTCAATCTTTGGCAGCTTTGTTTACAATTATTAAACAGTTAATGAGCTCCGAAGCACCCGGAGGCTGTTTATAACAATAACAACAGTTGATTGACAAGTTTTCATGCGTGTAAACTGTTTAATAAATGCAACTAAAGCCATCAAAGATTGAGGAACGATGTACACTTTCGTAAGTACTTGCACAACTGCTTCGTGAATCTGGCCCCAGACGTCCCCATCACTGAAATATAAAAAAAAAATTAAAAAAACGAAATGAAAAACAATACAAAAATAGAAAAATAAACTATACTCAAGAAATGATCAGTATGGTTAACAAGAAAGCTCAATTCCAACGCAATGTCACACAAAATAATTAAATCAAAATTACAATAAATCGAAATTTTAAGAAAATTGCATTTATCAATGCAATCAGAAACATTGAAATGGAATCATTACACATTAAACATAGCATGTTTTGATCTTATGTGTAACAGATGGTGCTGTTTTTCAAAAACGCATGTTTTTACCTGTCACAGGTGTGGCATCTATATAGTAGGTATATGAAAAGACGTGCCTATTCGAATGCAACATTGTGTCAAAATTTCAAAGCAACCAGTGAAGATCACACACAGAGATTACACTAACGTGATGCATCAAATGAAAAAATCCACAAGGGCTGTGACGAGGATTCGAACCTGCGTCTGGGAGCATCCCAGACGCTGCCTTAATCGACTGAGCTACGACAGGGTTAAGGGTTGAAACCGAAGTTCTACTGAACTTACTGGATCCCGTTGCCTCTCCGAGGCACAAACCAGGCTTTTGCAACCTGCACCCGAGCTATGTCTATTGGCCGTTCTCCCTCTTCGCCATTAAATCATCACACACAGAGATCACACTAACGTGATGCATCAAATGAACAAATCCACAAGGGCCGTGACGAGGATTCGAACCTGCGTCCGGGAGCATCCCAGACACTGCCTTAATCGACTGAGCTACAACAGGGTTAAGGGTTGAAACCGAAGTTCTATTGCAAAGGGCCAAAAGGCCCTTTGCAGTTACATGCATTCTTCTCTTTAATTTACCCAAAATTATACCCATTGTTTCGTGTTCCGTCTTGTGTTGAAAATTAGTTTTTACCTCATCGAAAACTGTTGTATCGTATCACCTCACCCAAATGCACGTATATAAGATGAAAGCAGTTTAAAATTATATCATAGTAGAACTCTGTTTAGTGTTTGCAGGTTATAGTTCTGTGTGTGTAAACAAAAAAGTCTTTGAAAATGTAATAAGTTATTACGAAAGACGTTCAAGTGTCGCGTCAGACTAGAAATAAAAATGAATTTTGGAGATTTGAATTTTCAATTACCATCGACAGTGAAAAGAAACATAAGAAATATTGAGAAAATTTGTGTTAGAATTATTAATCTTACTTCTTCGGTCATATTTAATAATATATGTTTACAAGAAAGACTGCTACCAATATATATATATATATATATATATATATATATATATATATATATATATATATATATATATTACTATATTTTGGTAGCAGTCTTTCCTGTAGACATATATTATTAAATATGACCGAAAAAGTAAGATTAATAATTCTAACACGAATTTTCTCAATCTTTCGTACATTTCTTTTCACTGTTGGAGGTAAATCAAAAATCAATTCTCCAAAATTCATTTTTATTTCTAGTCTGACGCGACACGAGCGCGTTTCGTAAAACTTATTACATTTTCAAAGACTTTAGTTCACAAATACACAACTGAATAGAACTTACGCATCTCCGATTTTATATCTACATTTGAGTGAGGTGGAAGGGGTTGTAGCGAGTAGATTATCCCAATAATATACTCGCTCCAAATATAGTGTTAATATTCCTGTCAACCTTTGGAGATGAATGAGGTGAGGCGTTGCCCGGGCAACACGGTGAGGTGTTGCCCGAGCAATATAAGCAGCGGAGTAGCGAACATTGGCTAGTCTACTTTCAAGTGTGGTCTAGAGCAGACACTTGCGAGATACTGTACCAACGCTCAGTGCGCTCAACTCACACCAACGTATCACCTGTGTACTTCTGTATATTCGACCAAATACATATATAGTATCTTAGTGTCTGTGTTTATTTGTCACCATACTTTACGTAACAATAGAACCGTTACATTGGTGACCCAGTGAGTGAAAAAGAATACCTAGTCACAAACTAGATCTTCGTCATGGATTTATCTACCAGGTTTCCAGCATACAACGCAGATGATTCAGAATTTTGGTTCATGCAGATGGAGGCTATTTTCGACCTTCACGAAGTTTCGACGATACCCAGCCACGATGGACTACAACATGGACTCTCACTGGACCTCTACTGCTACTGTTAGCTGTGATGGAACGCTGCCAACACCCTCGCCACAGCTATGATTTTCATCGCGATCGTCTCTGCATTTTCATCTACTACGGCTTGCTGATCCACGATCATTACTCACTCATCTGGCAGCTTCATCAGTAACTACATAATGTGTGATCTACAGCCTGTCCTGCCGACTCTCCGTCGCTGCCAGGGCACTGCTTGTTCTACAGGGGCGCCCACGAAAGCTGCTCTTTCGTCAGATTCATCTACACGTTCACTGCATTTTGATACTCGGCCGACTCAAGCCCTTTGCGCAGTTCAGGACTTACAGCTTGCGTTTCCGACACTTCGTCGCCTTCAGGACAATTCAGCTCTAGATGTGATTACCTCATTGTCCTAACTACGTGCCTACATTACCTCCTAATGTCCTGGTGCCCGAGCCCATCCGCCCCGGATCTAAATGCTCCACCAGCGACTAAAGGACGCAACAATTATGCACATTCTTCTCTCCTGCTACACCGAGATTGTCCACACACTGCCTACATCTTTTGGTACCTGACTACAATTTCCAGTCAACAATGTAGTACTCGGCGTGTACAGTCCTAATCAACCCAAGACGCTACAGCTTCGACACAGAGCAGACAGCAGACTACGACCGCATCGAGCCGCCACGCTCTCGCTCCCCGAGTTTAGACACTCACAATTCTCAATCGAGCCGCCACGCTCTCCCACATAGAGCTCCACGACTCCGGCCTCACTCAGCACTCTGCTCTGCTCCAGGCTTCGTCTCAACGTCTGCGACACTGCTGACTCCAGAGACACATCCGCCGACTACGCAGTTCACTTTTCGACCCCAATTACCAGCCGCACCACAACCTGATCCTACGACGACGGACGATCCTGTGCGACCTCCCACCCTACGACCCCAGTTAGATGACATCAGCGAAGAGGAGGAAGTTAACTTTGATGGTTATATAACGCGAGCAGGGCGTAAAATTCACCGACCAGCTAAGTTCCTTGATCAAGTATTTTTCCTTTCATCCCCTGGGAGGGGGAGTTCTGTAGCGAGTAGATTATCCCAATAATATACTCGCTCCAAATATAGTGTTAATATTCCTGTCAACCTTTGGAGATGAATGAGGTGAGGCGTTGCCCGGGCAACACGGTGAGGTGTTGCCCGAGCAATATAAGCAGCGGTGTAGCGAACATTGGCTAGTCTGCTTTCAAGTGTGGTCTAGAGCAGACACTTGCGAGATACTGTACCAACGCTCAGTGCGCTCAATTCACACCAACGTATCACCTGTGTACTTCTGTATATTCGACCAAATACATATATAGTATCTTAGTGTCTGTGTTTATTTGTCACCATACTTTACGTAACAATAGAACCGTTACAGGGTGATGTGGCATTAACACAAGACAGAACAAGATGTGGCATTAATCGGGTATTAATTTCATCAACACAAGACAGAACAAGAGTATTAATAGGGTATTAATTTCATCAACACAAGACAGAACACGAAACAATGGATATTGAATAGAAGTGTTTGTAGAAAGCCTATTGGTCCATATTTCTTGATGCTTCTATATTGGAGCGGAGTCTTGAGGTGGGTAGAATATAGTTGTGCACTAATTGGATGTTGATTGCTGGTGTTGACTTCTTGATGTGTAGTGCCTCGCAAACGTCAAGCCGCCTGCTATCGCTGTATCTATCGATGATTTCTGTGTTGTTTACAAGGATTTCTCTGGCGATGGTTTGGTTGTGGGAAGAGATTATATGTTCCTTAATGGAGCCCTGTTGCTTATGCATCGTTAAACGCCTAGAAAGAGATGTTGTTGTCTTGCCTATATACTGGGTTTTTTGGAACTTACAGTCCCCAAGAGGGCATTTGAAGGCATAGACGACGTTAGTCTCTTTTAAAGCGTTCTGTTTTGTGTCTGGAGAGTTTCTCATGAGTAGGCTGGCCGTTTTTCTGGTTTTATAGTAAATCGTCAGTTGTATCCTCTGATTTTTGTCTGTAGGGATAACGTTTCTATTAACAATATCTTTCAGGACCCTTTCCTCCGTTTTATGAGCTGTGGAAAAGAAGTTCCTGTAAAATAGTCTAATAGGGGTATAGGTGTTGTGTTAGTTGTCTCTTCAGAGGTTGCATGGCTTTTCACTTTCCTTCTTATGATGTCTTCGACGAAACCATTGGAGAAGCCGTTATTGACTAGGACCTGCCTTACCCTACAGAGTTCTTCGTCGACTTGCTTCCATTCTGAGCTGTGGCTGAGAGCACGGTCGACATATGCGTTAACAACACTCCTCTTGTACCTGTCTGGGCAGTCGCTGTTGGCATTTAGGCACATTCCTATGTTTGTTTCCTTAGTGTAGACTGCAGTGTGGAAACCTCCGCCCTTTTCCATGACTGTTACATCTAGAAAGGGCAGCTTCCCATCCTTTTCCATCTCGTAAGTGAAACGCAGCACGGAACTCTGCTCAAATGCCTCCTTCAGCTCCTGCAGATGTCTGACATCAGGTACCTGTGTAAAAATGTCGTCAACATACCAACAGTATATGGCCGGTTTCAAGTTCATGTCGACTAAGACTTTTTGCTCGATGGTACCCATGTAGAAGTTTGCAAACAGGACACCTAGGGGAGAACCCATGGCGACCCCATCTACTTGCTTATACATGTGCCCATCCGGGCTCAAGAAGGGTGCCTCTTTAGTACAAGCTTGGAGTAGTTTCCTTAGAATATTTTCTGGTATGTCAAGAGGAGTACAGGCTGGATCACGATACACTCTGTCGGCTATCATTCCGATTGTCTCGTCCACAGGTACGTTGGTAAACAGCGATTCTACGTCCAACGAGGCTCTTATCCCTGTGGCCCGTGTGCCCCGCAGTAAGTCAACAAATTCCTTTGGAGACTTCAGGCTGAAGGCGCAAGGAACATAAGGAGTCAGCAGGCCGTTGAGTCGCTTCGCTAGTCTGTACGTGGGTGTGGGTATCTGGCTAATGATTGGCCGAAGTGGGTTTCCAGGCTTGTGTGTCTTGACATTTCCATACGCATATCCAGGTTTATATTCCCCAATGATCTTTGGCAGGTGGAGTCCGGATTTCTTGGCGTTCACAGTTTCGATCAGTTTGTTGACCTTTGCTTTTAATTCGGCTGTAGTGTCCTTCGTTACCCTTTGGAACTTAGTTTGGTCAGAGTGTATGATGTTCATTTTCTCCAGATATTCGTCTTTTTTAAGAATGACATATATTGGCGACTTGTCACCTCTCCTGACAACTATCTCCTTGTTCTCACGAAGGCTTTTAGCTGCCGCTTTAAGCTCGGGGGACAGTATGGTGCTTCTATAATTGCCTCGATTCTTTCCTCCTTCTGCAATAAGTTCTGCTTGTAAGGTATCTTTGGTAGTGACCTTCTTTTGTGTCTCGAGGTCGAATATGTCGTCCAACAGAATTTCCAACTCTACTTTCCGGGCCATCTCACTCGGTCTGGACATAACATGACAGTTTATGCCCAGATTTAGGAGAGTGACTTGGTCCTCAGTGAGGTTAATTCCTGCAAGGTTCAGGAAGCCATCTCTTGGTCGTGGAATTGCCATAGGTCCTCCATATAATGTTGTTAGTTTCTTGATAATCCTTGTGTTAATGCCACATCACCCCTTCCACCTCACTCAAATGTAGATATAAAATCGGAGATGCGTAAGTTCTATTCAGTTGTGTATTTGTGAACTAAAGTCTTTGAAAATGTAATAAGTTTTACGAAACGCGCTCGTGTCGCGTCAGATTAGAAATAAAAATGAATTTTGGAGAATTGATTTTTGATTTACCTCCAACAGTGAAAAGAAATGTACGAAAGATTGAGAAAATTTGTGTTAGAATTATTAATCTTACTTTTTCGGTCATATTTAATAATATATGTCTACAGGAAAGACTGCTACCAAAATATACTAATATTAAAGCGCACGACCCAGCAGCAAGGAATCAAGCCTTCACGATAAAATATCGCCAGGATCTGATTCGTGATCAGATATACAAGGCAGAGAATGAAATCAAAGACAACAAAACGCAACTACTTCATGCTACAAACGAGTGGAGAAATAGCAACATCGACGATAGTATCCGTACCCGCATTGAACAACACCTCGACATCCCCACAGACCAACATCACCTCAGCACTGAAACAAGGATTATCAAGAAACTAACAACATTATATGGAGGACCTATGGCAATTCCACGACCAAGAGATGGCTTCCTGAACCTTGCAGGAATTAACCTCACTGAGGACCAAGTCACTCTCCTAAATCTGGGCATAAACTGTCATGTTATGTCCAGACCGAGTGAGATGGCCCGGAAAGTAGAGTTGGAAATTCTGTTGGACGACATATTCGACCTCGAGACACAAAAGAAGGTCACTACCAAAGATACCTTACAAGCAGAACTTATTGCAGAAGGAGGAAAGAATCGAGGCAATTATAGAAGCACCATACTGTCCCCCGAGCTTAAAGCGGCAGCTAAAAGCCTTCGTGAGAACAAGGAGATAGTTGTCAGGAGAGGTGACAAGTCGCCAATATATGTCATTCTTAAAAAAGACGAATATCTGGCGAAAATGAACATCATACTCTCTGACCAAACTAAGTTCCAAAGGGTAACGAAGGACACTACAGCCGAATTAAAAGCAAAGGTCAACAAACTGATCGAAACTGTGAACGCCAAGAAATCCGGACTCCACCTGCCAAAGATCATTGGGGAATATAAACCTGGATATGCGTATGGAAATGTCAAGGCACACAAGCCTGGAAACCCACTTCGGCCAATCATTAGCCAGATACCCACACCTACGTACAGACTGGCGAAGCGACTCAACGGCCTGCTGACTCCTTATGTTCCTTGCGCCTTCAGCCTGAAGTCTCCAAAGGAATTTGTTGACTTACTGCGGGGCACACGGGCCACAGGGATAAGAGCCTCGTTGGACGTAGAATCGCTGTTTACCAACGTACCTGTGGACGAGACAATCGGAATGATAGCCGACAGAGTGTATCGTGATCCAGCCTGTACTCCTCTTGACATACCAGAAAATATTCTGAGGAAACTACTCCAAGCTTGTACTAAAGAGGCACCCTTCTTGAGCCCGGATGGGCACATGTATAAGTAAGTTGATGGGGTCGCCATGGGTTCTCCCCTAGGTGTCCTGTTTGAAAACTTCTACATGAGTACCATCGAGCAAAAAGTCTTAGTCCACATGAACTTGAAACCGGCCATATACTGCAGGTATGTTGACGACATTTTTACACAGGTACCTGATGTCAGACATCTGCAGGAGCTGAAGGAGGCATTTGAGCAGAGTTCCGTGCTGCGTTTCACTTACGAGATGGAAAAGGATGAGAAGCTGCCCTTTCTAGATGTAACAGTCATGGAAAAGGGCGGAGGTTTCCACACTGCAGTCTACACTAAGGAAACAAACATAGGAATGTGCCTAAATGCCAACAGTGACTGCCCAGACAGGTACAAGAGGAGTGTTGTTAACGCATATGTCGACCGTGCTCTCAGCCACAGCTCAGAATGGAAGCAAGTCGACGAAGAACTCTGTAGGGTAAGGCAGGTCCTAGTCAATAACGGCTTCTCCAATGGTTTCGTCGAAGACATCATAGGAAGGAAAGTGAAAAGCCATGCAACCTCTGAAGAGACAACTAACACAACACCTATACCCCCTATTAGACTATTTTACAGGAACTTCTTTTCCACAGCTCATAAAACGGAGGAAAGGGTCCTGAAAGATATTGTTAATAGAAACGTTATCCCTACAGACAAAAATCAGAGGATACAACTGACGATTTACTATAAAACCAGAAAAACGGCCAGCCTACTCATGAGAAACTCTCCAGACACAAAACAGAACGCTTTAAAAGAGACTAACGTCGTCTATGCCTTCAAATGCCCGCTTGGGGACTGTAAGCTCCAAAAAACCCAGTATATAGGCAAGACAACAACATCTCTTTCTAGGCGTTTAACGATGCATAAGCAACAGGGCTCCATTAAGGAACATATAATCTCTTCCCACAACCAAACCATCGCCAGAGAAATCCTAGTAAACAACACAGAAATCATCGATAGATACAGCGATAGCAGGCGGCTTGACGTTTGCGAGGCACTACACATCAAGAAGTCAACACCAGCAATCAACAGCCAATTAGTGCACAACTATATTCTACCCACCTCAAGACTCCGCTCCAATATAGAAGCATCAAGAAATATGGACCAATAGGCTTTCTACAAACACTTCTATTCAATATCCATTGTTTCGTGTTCTGTCTTGTATTGATGAAATTAATACCCTATTAATACTCTTGTTCTGTCTTGTGTTGATGAAATTAATACCATATTAATGCCACATCTTGTTCTGTCTTGTGTTAATGCCACATCACCCCTTCCACCTCACTCAAATGTAGATATAAAATCGGAGATGCGTAAGTTCTATTCAGTTGTGTATTTGTGAACTAAAGTCTTTGAAAATGTAATAAGTTTTACGAAACGCGTTCGTGTCGCGTCAGACTAGAAATAAAAATGAATTTTGGAGAATTGATTTTTGATTTACCTCCAACAGTGAAAAGAAATGTACGAAAGATTGAGAAAATTCGTGTTAGAATTATTAATCTTACTTTTTCGGTCATATTTAATATATATATATATATATATATATATATATATATATATATATATATATATATATATATATATATATATATATATAATTATATATATATATATATATATATATATATATATATATATATATATATATATATATAATTATATATATATATATATATATATATATATATATATATATATATATATATAATTATATATATATATATATATATATATATAATTATATATATATATATATATATATATATATATATATATATATATATATATATATATATATATATATATATATAATTATATATATATATATATAATTATATATATATATATATATAATTATATATATATATATATATATATATATATATATATATATATATATATATATATATATATATATATATATATATATATATATATATATATATATATTCGACTATCTATCGATAGATACAGCGATAGCAGGCGGCTTGACGTCTGCGAGGCACTACACATCAAGAAGTCAACACCAGCAATCAACAGCCAATTAATGCACAACTATATTCTACCCACTTGAAGACTCCGCTCCAATATAGAAGCATCATGAAATATGGGCCAATAAAAACAGGCCTTCTGCAGTTACCTACCAATAATACCCATTGTTTCGTGTTCTGTCTTTTGTAAAAAGTTTATTTTCACCTCATTCAAAACTATTGTAACATGTCACCTCACCCAAATGTAGGTATAAAAAACTCAAAGATGTTTAAGCTTTATTCAGATAAAGTTGTGTGTGTGTGTGTGTATAAACTAAAGTCTTTGAAAATGTAATAAGTTTTACGAAACTCGCTTAAGTGTCGCGTCAGACTGGAAATAAAAATGAATTTTGGAGAATTGATCTTTGAATTACCATCAACACTGAAAAGAAACTTAAGAAAGATCGAGAAAATTCATGTTAGAATTATTAATCTTACTTTTTCATTCATATTTAATAATATATATATATATATATATATATATATATATATATATATATATATATATATATATATATATATATATATATGCAAACAAGCCTGAATGGTCCCCAGGACTATATACAACTGAAAACTCACACCCCAGAAGTGACTCGAACCCATACTCCCACAACTGGTATGTACAGGGACGCCTTAATCCGCTTGACCATCACGACCGGACATAAGGAAGTGATAGCCGAGGCTATATGAACCACTTCCCCGCCGGCACTCGGATGGTAATCTTGGGCATAGCATTTTATCAAATCACCTCATTCTTTGGGGCACACGTGAGGAACACAAATGCAAACAAGCCTGAATGGTCCCCAGGACTATATACAACTGAAAACTCACACCCCAGAAGTGACTCGAACCCATACTCCCACAACTGGTATGTACAGGGACGCCTTAATCCGCTTGACCATCACGACCGGACATAAGGAAGTGATAGCCGAGGCTATATGAACCACTTCCCCGCCGGCACTCGGATGGTAATCTTGGGCATAGCATTTTATCAAATCACCTCATTCTTTGGGGCACACGTGAGGAACACAAATGCAAACAAGCCTGAATGGTCCCCAGGACTATATACAACTGAAAACTCACACCCCAGAAGTGACTCGAACCCATACTCCCACAACTGGTATGTACAGGGACGCCTTAATCCGCTTGACCATCACGACCGGACATAAGGAAGTGATAGCCGAGGCTATATGAACCACTTCCCCGCCGGCACTCGGATGGTAATCTTGGGCATAGCATTTTATCAAATCACCTCATTCTTTGGGGCACACGTGAGGAACACAAATGCAAACAAGCCTGAATGGTCCCCAGGACTATATATGGGACGGTTGCCCCAAAGAATGAGGTGATTTGATAAAATGCTATGCCCAAGATTACCATCCGAGTGCCGGCGGGGAAGTGGTTCATATAGCCTCGGCTATCACTTCCTTATGTCCGGTCGTGATGGTCAAGCGGATTAAGGCGTCCCTGTACATACCAGTTGTGGGAGTATGGGTTCGAGTCACTTCTGGGGTGTGAGTTTTCAGTTGTATATAGTCCTGGGGACCATTCAGGCTTGTTTGCATTTGTGTTCCTCACGTGTGCCCCAAAGAATGAGGTGATTTGATAAAATGCTATGCCCAAGATTACCATCCGAGTGCCGGCGGGGAAGTGGTTCATATAGCCTCGGCTATCACTTCCTTATGTCCGGTCGTGATGGTCAAGCGAATTAAGGCGTCCCTGTACATACCAGTTGTGGGAGTATGGGTTCGAGTCACTTCTGGGGTGTGAGTTTTCAGTTGTATATAGTCCTGGGGACCATTCAGGCTTGTTTGCATTTGTGTTCCTCACGTGTGCCCCAAAGAATGAGGTGATTTGATAAAATGCTATGCCCAAGATTACCATCCGAGTGCCGGCGGGGAAGTGGTTCATATAGCCTCGGCTATCACTTCCTTATGTCCGGTCGTGATGGTCAAGCGGATTAAGGCGTCCCTGTACATACCAGTTGTGGGAGTATGGGTTCGAGTCACTTCTGGGGTGTGAGTTTTCAGTTATATATATATATATATATATATATATATATATATATATATATACATATATATATATATATATATATTTATATATATATATATATATATATATATATATATATATATATATATATATATATATATATATATATATATATATATATATATATATATATATATATATATTAGTATATTTTGGTAGCAGTCTTTCCTGTAGACATATATTATTAAATATGACCAAAAAAGTAAGATTAATAATTCTAACACAAATTTTCTCGATCTTTCGTACATTGTTTTTCACTGTTGGTGGTAATTAAAAAATCAATTCTCCAAAATTCATTTTTATTTCTAGTCTGATGCGACACTTGAGCGCGTTTCGTAAAACTCATTACATTTTCAAAGACTTTAGTTTACACATACACAACTGAATAGAACTTACACATCTCCGATTTGTTTATATCTACATTTGAGTGAGGTGGATGGGGTGAGGTGGTATTTAATAGGGTATTAATTTCATCAACGCAAGACAGAACACGAAACAATGGGTATTGAATGGAAGTGATTGTATAAAGCCTATTGGTCCATATTTCTTGATGCTTCTATATTGGAGCGGAGTCTTGAGGTGGGTAGAATATAGTTGTGCATTAATTGGCTGTTGATTGCTGGTGTTGACTTTTTAATGTGTAGTGCCTCGCAAACGTCAAGCCGCCTGCTATCGCTGTATCTATCGATGATTTCTGTGTTTTTTACTAGGATTTCTCTGGCGATGGTTTGGTTGTGGGAAGAGATTATATGTTCCTTAATGGAGCCCTGTTGCTTATGCATCGTTAAACGCCTAGAAAGAGATGTTGTTGTCTTGCCTATTGTTACGGCCCTCTCGGGTCGCAACTGGGTTCTTTCTCTGATGTTAGTAGAGTGTGGGTATCCGGCCCCAAGCTAGTAGTGGCTTTCAAGGGGTGTGCTCCGTAACGCAAGTAAATTAAAGGGGAAGGGAGACAAAGGAAAAAACTTAATAATATAATTATCACCGTCACCATAAATAATATATATTTTATCACACGGGGGAGGTATAAACACTATTATATACAATCTGGTCTTCCTCTGAAGACGCGGAGTGTTCCACGGTGCTCAACGATGCGTAGCTCTTGGTCCTCTTGTGGCCTCACGATGAATCCTTCGATTTTCTTGAGTCTACCCTGGCCACAGGCCAGCCAAATCACAGCTCCACTGGGGGCACCGTCGTGGAGGCCATCAACCACAAATCCAGACTGTAGCTGGCAGGTTCCAATCAGTTTCTGCTGGTTAGGCCACTCCACGGCCGATACTAGGGTAGCGAGCCCTAGGCAGGAGCCTCGTGTGATCCCACAGATCACTCTCCTTGGCACAACACCCCAGTGGTTAGTCTTCTCCACTAGTCAACCCCGGGTACGACAAATCCTCAACTGCCACGTCACAGACAGGCTAACACAACAGTGTTCATCCGGGGGGGGGGGGGGGGTGACTCACAACTTCTGCAGCTAACACTTGGAGATTCTATGGCTGACTTGGGTAGACGGATCCACCTTCCATTACAGCAGTCCCAGGTCGACTCTGTAATTAGACACGTCATCAGTACTAATGACACTCTAGGGCACCTCACTCACAGGCTTAGACACAAACGTCCACCTATCCGCTCCAGAGATGGCGTTGCTGTCCAAGCGTCACCTCACCAGAGGTCAGCAGCGGCTGTGTTATGAGCTGATCAGGACAGGAAACTAGCCCTTGTGGCCAGTATATCTCGTCCTCACTAGATGGCGCCGTCCATTTGGAGGGGGTTTCGGGAGCTGGCCCACAGATGGCGCGGTCGTCACTGCTCCGTGCTCGGACGCTGGGCTCGGGTCCGTAACACCTATATACTGAGTTTTTTCGAGCTTACAGTCCCCAAGAGGGCATTTCAAGGCATAGACGACGTTAGTCTCTTTGAAAGCGTTCTGCTTTGTGTCTGGAGAGTTTCTCATGAGTAGGCTGGCCGTTTTTCTGGTTTTATAGTAAATCGTCAGTTGTATCCTCTGATTTTTGTCTGTAGGGATAAAGTTTCTATTAACAATATCTTTCAGGACCCTTTCCTCCGTTTTATGAGCTGTGGAAAATAGTTCATGTAAAATAGTCTAATAGGGGGTATAGGTGTTGTGTTAGTTGTCTCTTCAGAGGTTGCATGGCGTTTCACTTTCCTTCTTATGATGTCTCCGACGAAACCATTGGAGAAGCCGTTGATGACTAGGACCTGCCTTACCCTACAGAGTTCTTCGTCGACTTGCTTCCATTCTGAGCTGTGGCTGAGAGCACGGTCGACATATGCGTTAACAACACTCCTCTTGTACCTGTCTGGGCAGTCGCTGTTGGCATTTAGGCTCATTCCTATGTTCGTTTCCTTGGTGTAGACTGCAGTGTGGAAACCTCCGCTCTATTCCATGACTGTTACATCTAGAAAGGGCAGCTTCCCATCCTTTTCCATCTCGTAAGTGAAACGCAGCACGGAACTCTGCTCAAATGCCTCCTTCAGCTCCTGCAGATGTCTGACATCAGGTACCTGTGTAAAAATGTCGCCAACATACCTGCAGTATATGGCCGGTTTCAAGTTCATGTCGATTAAGACTTTTTCTCGATGGTACCCATGTAGAAGTTTGCAAACAGGATACCTAGGGGAGAACCCATGGCGACCCCATCTACTTGCTTATACATGTGCCCATCCGGGCACAAGAAGGGTGCCTCTTTAGTACAAGCTTGGAGTAGTTTCCTTAGAATATTTTCTGGTATGTCAAGAGGAGTACAGGCTGGATCACGATACACTCTGTCGGCTATCATCCCGATTGCCTCGTCCACAGGTACGTTGGTGAACAGTGATTCTACGTCCAACGAGGCTCTTATCCCTATGGCTCGTGTGCCCCGCAGTAAGTCAACAAAATCCTTTGGAGACTTCAGGCTGAAGACGCAAGGGACATAAGAAGTCAGCAGGCAGTTGAGTCGCTTCGCCAGTCTGTACGTGGGTGTGGGTATCTGGCTAATGATTGGCCGAAGTGGGTTTCCAGGCTTGTGTGTCTTGACATTTCCATACGCATATCCAGGTTTATATTCCCCAATAATCTTTGGCAGGTGGAGTCCGGATTTCTTGGCGTTCAGAGTTTTCATCAGTTTGTTGACCTTTGCTTTTAATTCGGCTGTAGTGTCCTTCGTTACCCTTTGGAATTTAGTTTGGTCAGAGAGTATGAGGTTCATTTTCGCCAGATATTCGTCTTTTTTAAGAATGACGTATATTGGCGACTTCTCGCCTCTCCTGACAACTATCTCCTTGTTCTCACGAAGGCTTTTAGCTGCCGCTTTGAGCTCGGGGGACAGTATGGTGCTTCTGTAATTGCCTCGATTCTTTCCTCCTTCCGCAATAAGTTCTGCTTGTAAGGTATCTTTGGTAGTGACCTTCTTTTGTGTCTCGAGGTCAAATATGTCGTCCAACAGGATTTCCAACTCCACTTTCCGGGCCATCTCACTCGGTCTGGACATAACGTGACAGTTTATACCCAGATTTAGGAGAGTGATTTGGTCCTCAGTGAGGTTAATTCCTGCAAGGTTCAGGAAGCCATCTCTTCGTCGTGGAATTGCCATAGGTCCTCCATATAACGATGTTAGTTTCTTGATAATCTTGATAGGATTATCAAGAAACTAACATCGAAACTAACATTGAAACTAACCAATTAATGCACAACTATATTCTACCCACCTCAAGACTCCGCTCCAATATAGAAGCATCAAGAAATAGGGACCAATAGGCTTTCTACAATCACTTCCATTTCAATACCCATTGTTTCGTGTTCTGTCCTGTGTTGATGAAATTAATACCCTATTAAATACCACCTCACCCCATCCACCTCACTCAAATGTAGATATAAACAAATCGGAGATATGTAAGTTCTATTCAGTTGTGTATGTGTAAAGTCTTTGAAAATGTAATAAGTTTTACGAAACGCGCTCAAGTGTCGCGTCAGACTAGAAATAAAAATGAATTTTGGAGAATTGATTTTTTAATTACCTCCAACAGTGAAAAGAAATGTACGAAAGATTGAGAAAATTCGTGTTAGAATTATTAATCTTACTTTTTCGGTCATATTTAATAATATATGAGTACATGAAAGACTGCTACCAAAATATACTAATTTTCAAACTAACATTGAAACTAACCAATTAATGCACAACTATATTCTACCCACCTCAAGACTCCGCTCCAATATAGAAGCATCAAGAAATAGGGACCAATAGGCTTTCTACAATTCTAACACACACATATATATATATATATATATATATATATATATATATATATATATATATATATATATATATATATATATATATATATATATATATATATATATATATATATATATATATTTTATTAAATATGACCGAAAAAGTAAGATTAATAATTCTAACACGAATTTTCTCAATCTTTCGTACATTATGCTTCACTGTTGGAGGTAAATCAAAAATCACTTCTCCAAAATTCATTTTTATTTTGGAGAAGTGATTTTTGATTTACCTCCAACAGTGAAGCATAATGTACGAAAGATTGAGAAAATTCGTGTTAGAATTATTAATCTTACTTTTTCGGTCATATTTAATAAAATATGTCTACAGGAAAGACTGCTACCAAAATATACTAATATATATATATATATATATATATATATATATATATATATATATATATATATATATATATATATATATATATATATATATATATATATATATATATATATATATATATATATATATATATATATATAAATATATATATATATATATATATATATATATATATATATATATTTATATATATATATATATATATCTATATATATATTTATATATATATATATATATATATATATATATATATTAGTATATATATTGTTTCTATATTATATATATATATATATATATATATATATATATATATATATATATATATAGATATATATATATATAGATATATATATATATATATATATATATATATATATATATATATATATATATATATATATATATATATATATATATATATATATATATATATATATGTCGTACCTAGTAGCCAGAACGCACTTTTCAGCCTACTATGCAAGGGCCGATTTGCCTAATAAGCCAAGTTTTCATGAATTAATTGTTTTTCGACTACCTAACCTACCTAACCTAACCTAACCTAACTTTTTCTGCTACCTAACCTAACCTATAAAGATAGGTTAGGTTAGATTAGGTAGGGTTGGTTAGGTTCGGTCATATATCTACATTAATTTTAACTCCAATAAAAAAAAATTGACCTCATACATAATGAAATGGGTAGCTTTATCATTTCATAAGAAAAAAAATAGAGAAAATATATTAATTCAGGAAAACTTGGCTTATTAGGCAAATCGGGCCTTGCATTATAGGCTGAGAAGTGCACTCTGGCTACTAGGTACGACATATATATATATATATATATATATATATATATATATATATATATATATATATATATATATATATATATATATATATATATATATATATATATGTCGTACCTAGTAGACAGAACGCACTTCTCAGCCTACTATGCAAGGCTCGATTTGCCTAATAAGCCAAGTTTTCATGAATTAATTGTTTTTCGACTACCTAACCTAACTTTTTCGGGTACCTAACCTAACCTAACCTATAAAGATAGGTTAGGTTAGGTTAGGTAGGGTTGCTTACGTTCGGTCATATATCTACGTTAATTTTAACTCCAATAACAAAAAATTGACCTCTACATAATGAAATGGGTAGCTTTATCATTTCGTAAGAAAAAAATTAGAGAAAATATATTAATTCAGGAAAACTTGGCTTATTAGGCAAATCGGGCCTTGCATAGTAGGCTCAGAAGTGCGTTCTGGCTACTAGGTACGACATATATATATATATATATATATATATATATATATATATATATATATATATATATATATATATATATATATATATATATATATTTATATATATATATTTATATATATATATATATATATATATATATATATATATATATATATATATATATATATATATATATATATTGTGATGATAATCTCTTTCAAGAGAGATTGAGCCTGCTCTTCTCTACATCAAGTTATGTATATTATACAACAAAAAGATGCTACCTTCAAGATACCTTTACCAGTAGCACAAAACGTTTTGACCAGGAGGCAAACATACCCAAGACTCCCCCCTACTCTCACTCCATCCATGCCGGCTCCATCATCATCTAGCAAACTACCATTCCCAGATTGCCTGCTTCTGATTAGTGACTCGCCAACTGCACACCTGCACCTCAGCGCCCTCTACAAGTCGATGTCTGGGCTTCAACCAGCCATTGCAGTCGGAATATCCTTGTGCTCTCAAGCCGTGAACAACTAACTGATATACGCTGTCTATCAGCTGGATGTTTCTCAGCTAGTGCTAATATTCCCAGCACCTGATTATTTTTCACCTTTAACTTTATATTGTTGTAGAGTAACGTCATCCCTATTCTTCATTTATGTTATTTTTTTTACTTGTTTGTTTGCACTGTACATAGCCTAGGGATTGTCTTTGTTTATAATTTGTTTTTCTATATTAATTAAAGTTTCATTGTTCATACTATGTGTTTTGCGTGTCTTCCCTTACTTTACCACAGATAAACAGACAAGCAGTCTATCTTTTTTTTGTAAGTGTGACTAGGCATTGACACCAGCCATTAGGAGGACTGCCGAACATTTACACTCCTACACTTTCCTGTCACATTTAATGGGGGCCTGTCCGGGAGCCTCACTCAGGTACTAGTGTTGTAATCCATAAGTTAGTAGGAATTATTAGCTAGAGAATCATTACTACAACACTTAACGAATGATGATTGGAAGTACATGTTAAGTAGACAGACTATGGATCACATATCTAAGAAAGGTCAATGGATTAAGACCGAAGCTGTTTAGCCAAATTAATAATTCCTGGAAAGAGGAATTATTCTTCGTCAGGCTTCTAGGAACAAGATTACCGCTTCTAGGGATAAGGTTAATCAGATTATACCTTCCTTGAGAGGCGGGGTGAAATGGTTGAGGTAGATGGCTGACTGGAGTCAGTCTGATGGTGGGAGTTGAACTGGCAAGTCCTCCGAGGTCTCCGTTTGTGGCAGCAGCGAAGTGTAGCAGACAGCTATGTGAGAGCCTGTTGTGATCTTAGTGACCAAGTTAAGTCTGCAGTATGTGAGTATTGAATGAAAGACTAACCGGGTGTGGAGCGTTGTAGTAATCATTCCGTATTAGGGACTTAGGCGGAAGTTACGAGTGTGGGTGGTGATCGTGGAGGTCAAGTGGTTTATGGGTATTGGAAGTGTATTGACCTAATAGAGTATGTTAATATGTTATTATTTGTCAGAATCTATTCTTTGTAATTAAATGACAAAACCCGAAAGCCTTTAAATACCTTCCATCTGTCCTCTCATAGTGTTCCTGGTTTGGTTGGTGAGGGAATGTTAGGGAATTGGTAGACGACATATTTGGTGGCAGCGCAAACAGGTTTTGGAACACTTTGAGGGATAAAGGGAGTGTGTTACTGGTTTCGTTGGTGAGGGAATGTTCGGGAAATGGTAGACGTCGGGTTGTGTAGGGAATGGTGGTTACTAGACGGAGGAAAGAAGGGTCAAGTGAGACCAGGTCAGAGGGGTTAGTTAATTAAAGGGACTAGGCCATTGTGGGGCACATGTGTGGTTTATTTCTTTCCAGATTCCCGCAACGAGAGACGGCTAAGATGCAAGTGTGGATCACTGAAGCAGCGGGATCCAAAACAAGTGCACGGCTCGTATTGCGAATTATACAGAGTGGGGAGGGAAACTAGTGCAGGTGAATGTGGGCCAGCGTGGGCCAGGTGCGGTGTGCGGGCCAAGCGATGGGTGGGCCAAGCGAGCCGCACCTTGGAGCTTGTTTTATATCGTTGGTATGGTGGCAATAGTGAGAAACCGTTGCTAAGGTGAAATTAAGCGTGAAAACTATGTAATTTAAAGTTAATTAAATTTCATGTAACGTGTAAATCGAATATTTTAAGGATAATGAAATATTACCTAAAGTACTGTGCGGGTGCCGGCGTTGTCAGGTGTAGATACAGAAAATAGGCGCAGTGAATTATGGACACCTTGGCATAGCGAGCGACGCATAATTTGACGTCTGGGGTTCGCCGTCTAGTGTACCCTGAAGAGGGCCATGGAGATTTTTTTGTGGGTGCAGGTAGCATTATGGAGAGTGTTACCTGGGACACGAGGAGCGTGTCCCGTCGGTGGGGGTGTGTGGCGTCCAGAGGTGGCGACGCAGTGTGTACTGGCATTTGGACGCCAAGTGTAGTGCATGATTGTATATTGGCGGAAGGACGAGGGTGAGTAGTGTAATGCATGTGTAGTGGCGTATTAGATGCCAGCGTAATGACTAGTTTACTGTAGTGTAATGTGCATGTTTTGACTGTTGATATTATGGATGTAGTATAGTGCATGACATTGTTGGCATTGTAGCGCCAAGGTGTAGCATGTGTAGCATAACTGGTGGTTGTAACACCGGGTGTATTGTAGACCTTAGCGTTGAAGTATGTTAACGCAGGTGGTAGTGTGTGGCGGGTGGCCACTACACAAGACATTATACCTGACGAGTGTGGGTCAGGTAATTAATGGATTACTAGAGAAAAGGGACGCCGTGTGTGTTGCATTTGGTTACTTATTGGTGGTGATGTCTCGTGGTGTTTTGGGGACACCGTGCGTGGTGAGGGCGTTGGAGACGCCATGTGTGGTGTTGAAGGTGTTGGGGACGCCGTGTGTGGTGTTGAAGGCGTTGGGGACGCCGGGTGTTGTGTTGATTGCGTTGGGGACGCCGTGTGTGTTGTGTTGATGGCGTTGGGGACGCCGTGTGTGTTGTGTTGATGGCGTTGGGGACGCCGTGTGTGTTGTGTTGATGGCGTTGGGGACGCCGGGTGTTGTGTTGATGGCGGTGAGGACGCCGGGTGTTGTGTTGATGGCGTTGGGGACGCAACTGGGTGGTGTAGTGTGGTGGCGTTTGGACGCCTGGTATGGAGTGTGGTGTTTTGGAGTATATGGTGACGCAGGGGCGCCATGTAATGGTCGGTAAGGTGAGTATTGACGTAGCAAGGTCGGTGCGTTAGGACGCAGGAAGTCGTTTTGAGGATGTGTGGCGTTATATTGAGGTCATCAGTGGTTGGGATGACCAGAAGTGATGGTGTGTCGGAGTGGGTAAGTCGTATGGATAAGACGCAATGTGGATAATTGCCGAGTTGGTGGCTGCAGTAGGCGAGCCAAGTCGATATATCTAGCAAGACTCATAAAAAAAATAATAAAAATTAATTAATTTCATTAAAATTTTCATTAATTAAGTCGGAGTGGATAAGTCTTATGGATAAGATTACAATGTAGAATTTCAAAATTTCCGGTGTTGGTGGTTGCAGTGGACGAGCCAAGTAGATATACTAATTTCCTCATAATTAAGTTATTCCAGGAATCTCACTAGAGGCGAGCCAGTGGCAGCATGATGCTTTAGTGACGTTAGTTGTGAAATTATTTTAATGAGGTATTTATTGTGATAATGTATGTGCATGTATATACTGTATATTACCTCATCGGCACCATTACTGAGTGTTAGGCTTGAGTAGGTCGTCCCGGGATCATGTCATTAAGCTTCAGGTCGAGTAGAAGGGAAGCTATGAGGCTACACTCAGTAATTCTAGAAAAAAAAGGGGGAAGAAGTGAAGCCAACGTGACGTTATAGGCGAAATTCGCCCCCTGACATCAAAGCAGGGATAAGAACCAGCTGCAATGGTTTTGCAGCTGCGCTCAGGCTATATACGGGGAGAGAGTAAGGAGCCGAGGGGGTTATGTAATAATGGGATCGAGCCAGGGGGCTCCGAGGGAATATTTTGCAGGTACAGCGGTCGGGAAGGTGTGGATAAAGGTGGACACACTCTGGGCAGATGGGCCTAGAGTAATGTTCTACAGTTGTGGTGAGCACAGCAAGGAAGGATGACCAGAGAGCTGTGCGGTATCTACAGCGTTCTGGGGTTGGTGCCCTGGAACGAGACGGCAGCATAGACCCGAGGGGACATGACCCTGGGGTAGGAATCTCCGTTGCTCTGGAGGCCAGGATCACGTTAGCTCAGAGCAACGATGGGACATTGACAACATTCACCAGGCTGGAGAGCCTGGGTTTTGTCTGGGTCATGGAGGATCTATGACCTAGCAACCATGGGACACGAAGACAAGAGAGGTGATGCTGCCAATTGTGGAGGAGGCCAGTGAAACATTGTGTGATCATTGTAAGCCCTTATGCCAACAGTACTGGGCAAGATGTTAAATTATTATTAACTTGTTACTAAGGATGAAGAACCTTAGATATATATGTGTTGTGTATATATTAATGACTAGTGTCATTTCTGGTTAAGTGCCAGCATTCTGGTCCATGTAATTTTATGGTTATGTTTGTATGTAATTATATGTCAGCAGTTTAGGTATATGTGCATTGTTGGAGATGGGAAAAAATATTACAGACTATTTTACCTGTGCTATGATGTGAATATAATGTATATGTGGGAGAAGTGTTGTGAGTCATGTCGGGGAAAATTTTAATTTATTTCATCATGTGTATGATGAACTTATTGGATGATTTTTTAGTTGTACATATATGGTGGGTGCATCCTCCAGGTCCTTGCACTAATGGAACCATTGCAATGATGCATATGGGGACATATGCGTGTTTAAGGAGGGGAGTGGTGTTGTAATCCACAAGTTAGTAGGAATTATTAGCTAGAGGATCATTACTACAACACTTAACGAATGATGATTGGAAGTACATGTTAAGTAGACAGACTATGGATCACATATCTAAGAAAGGTCAATGGATTAAGACCGAAGCTGTTTAGCCAAATTAATAATTCCTGGAAAGAGGAATTATTCTTCGTCAGGCTTCTAGGAACAAGATTACCGCTTCTAAGGATAAGGTTAATCGGATTATACCTTCCTTGAGAGGCGGGGTGAAATGGTTGAGATAGATGGCTGACTGGAGTCAGTCTGATGGTGGGAGTTGAACTGGCAAGTCCTCCGAGGTCTCCGTTTGTGGCAGCAGCGAAGTGTAGCAGACAGCTATGCGAGAGCCTGTTGTGATCTTAGTGACCAAGTTAAGTCTGCAGTATGTTAGTATTGAATGAAAGACTAACCGGGTGTGGAGCGTTGTAGTAATCATTCCGTATTAGGGACTTAGGCGGAAGTTACGAGTGTGGGTGGTGATCGCGGAGGTCAAGTGGTCTATGGGTATTGGAAGTGTATTGACCTAATAGAGTATGTTAATATGTTGTTATTTGTCAGAGTCTATTCTTTGTAATTAAATGACAAAACCCGATGGCCTTTAAATACCTTCCATATGTTCACTCATTGTGTTCCAGTACAAACCTAGTGGTACGCCTCAAGGGTCTGGTGTGTGTAGGAGTACACGGTGGTTGCTGAGGCAAGGGGTTATGTGTTGTGTAATCGCTGTGTTCGGAATGAACCAGAACATCAATTTATGGTAAGCGTACTTGGCTTTGATACAGTTGCTTTTCAATATTTTTATTACTTTTAATATTTATATGGTGCTGTGTGCATTGTGCATTCCGAGAATAGCACATTGTGAGAGTTGGATAACTTTGGATTACGTGGTGACTGGAGGCCTCAGTCATTCTCTTAATTGGTCATCCCTCCCTCCGTGTTATTACTCGTGTTTTCCACCTTTTGTCCCTAGGATATTTCTCAATCTCAGACAGATCATCATTTTTGGTACCCTGGTACTTTGGTTTGTCTTCAGGTCAAAGCACCCTATCTGTTGGAAATTTCCAACACTAATACAATACTATTGTATACAATACTATTGTATTATTATAAACTAGTATTAACATATACTAATTACTGTACTAACTAAAATTACTAACAGTAGTGTTCACATGAACTAATAATCATATCTGTATAAGAATACTGGAATTCTTACGAAACCAAGCACCAGTATTGCGTCAGATTCTACCTAGTTAAATACATTTATATCCAGTGTGTTAGAGAATTGAATGTAATTCTTTAAAATCATCAGTACTCCGGGTGATAATAATTTACGGATAACACAACTCCCAAATAATTCCAAATCGAGAGTTTTTAGTTACAATTGTTATCAAGTAATAAATTTACCGTCACGCGTGAATGCCATGGAGAAAACTAAAATCTTCTCCATTTCCTGCTTGCTACCATAAGACGAGAAAGTAATAATATTTGACTCCCTAGAATTACAACCCAGTCTTTATTAAAGCATTTTAGCCACAACTGCGCGAAATAATATTATTCGTGATAAATAATTTATGTGGCGAATGCAGGACGCGAGCGGGGAGGGAGACGCCATTGTGATTTGTGGCTTGAGGAGGACAAGACGCCTGAGTGCGGCGTGAAGTCACGTGTTGTGGAATTGAGCAACAAGTTTTGGTGTCAGAGTCAGGGACACGTTACGGTGAAGTTGTCAGCAAGATTTAACCTGATACTCCTCATAGAACTAGTTAATATTGTTCTACGTGATCTGTCGTGACCGGCCAACTAAAGTGCGTCGACATTCAAGCCAAGCTATCAACCAAGCTGTTCACCATTGTGAGAGTGGAGCTTGGGACGCGGTTTCGGCAAGCCTCAACTTCATCTGTACCCCTCAGCTAAGTATATATAGCTCCCTTTTGATGCATCATTAGAGATTGTATATGTCGGGGCAGCTTGTTGTTACATTGAGCAACCTCAACAAAACCCATGTTAGTATTCTAACTAATTAAATTTCCATTTCCATGAATATAGATATTTTAGTAGTCTAGTACAATGCTACGTAATATCCCTTAAATTACAGCTCGCGGGTGAGGAATCCACGAGCTGTTACCTTACCCGTGTTATTCATCTCCTAGTGTTCTACAAGGAATTCCGGAGATCCCGAGGATGATTCGTAACTGATGTCTTTAAAATCGTCTTCAAGCTAAGACTTTTTGTATTCCTTTAATTATTCAAATTCTCATTATTTTATTCTATCATTTAATGGAATACTGTGTACACTGGAGATAATACGTGTTTATTAGAATGATTATTTTCTGATGTTAATGATCCATATATTTACTGGTGATAAATTTCTATTGATTTCTTTAATTGGTCATATGATTAAGTTATTACACAATGAACTGGTGCACGAACCACACTAGTTCCTAGATGTATATGAAGTTCTAGCAAGTACCCCCCAATGCAGGTGTTTGAGGCTTTGATTCAAGTTAATTATCTATACAGCCCATTAATTATTTAAGTGATTATTCTTCCTAATATTTAGCCATAGACACTGGTTCTTCTTGGAATTTCTAATGATCATTTTTTATTAGTTTCCCTCATTACTATAAAAGCGGGTGGTCCTTCGTAATTGATTTCATTACCTTAATAATTAAATAAATAGAGTCAAGCCCCAAATGTCCCACATTATGGTCCTTCGAACCGGATAAACATAAAATATAAATATACATACTAATTAGTTATAACTAATCACCGTGTGAAGTAGTCTAAACTAACCATTTTAATTAATTGTGTCTACCAACAGCGTAACACATAGGTTAGCCTAAGTCACACCAAGTCATTACTACTTACACCTCATGTATAAGGTAGCACTCGTGGGACACAGTTAATTGCCCACAACACTTAGGATTACACTACTTACTGAAGTAAGAATCTTTAGATCACCAGGAGCAACAGCTCATAACTTGTATATTAATTCCTCACTAACTCCAATTATATATTAACCATTTGGGCTATACAAATATTTCAATATATGGCTGTCAGCAGACTGTCCATTATAGCCTAAATTCAATCCATAATTACTGATTCACTCAAGTCAGTGGATTCATTAACATTTTAGGATCCAGTATACTAATACAAATTGCTGATCCCATACTAATTAATCATTACTAACCCTGATAACATTTTATTCCACAATTAGGAATACATTCAGGAGTTAAATATTATTCACGGCAGTAGAATACTTGCCAAACACAATTAATTCTCTTGTGTTCATTTAATTTCTTATACAAATAATTTCTACCAGTGTATATATTATATAAAAGTATAAAATCCAAAAAAACACAAAAATACAGCACAACTATTTGCATATTACTGCACCACAATATAATCTTTGCCAACCTTTATTAGGTAGCAATTTAGGCTGTGATTGTGCTGAATTTGGCACAAACACAGACTAATTAAATTTGTAGTTTCTTAAGTAGAAATTCTCACGACTAGGCTTGAGCTAGTTAGTGGTATATATATTATTCATTCTTGTGCTGACCCTATCACGGGTGGGATTAACCATTTATTGTGTAATTATATTTATTGCATATTTCTATGTACATCTTTGAGTGTTACTGTAAGTTCACTACCCATCCAAGGCTGATTTTGAAGAGCTAAGCTGAGGAACACCTGTAGTGAGACCAAGGTACCACTCAAATCTTTGTTGCTTATTATTAGGTAGGTAGCTGACCTCAAAATGAGGTAAATTACAAACAGCCTCAAGAAAATATCAGGCTGTCAATAATTAAACCTGCTCTACATAAAGGAGCAAGTACCATAGCTGTTCAAGTAGCTATATAAGCCCTATAGGGCTCAAATTTACAGCCAGAATGGATACTCCTGCAATATTAAGGAGAATCGGTATTACCCTGAGATGTCTTCAAAATCACCTGTCAAGACGACTTGACGAATGTGACAACTGTTTAGAAAACAACCCAATTGACTTCTTCGAGTTCAACCTTTCCACAGAGGTGGCTAACGAAAAATATGTCCAGATGAAGGAGACAATCGAGGCTTATAGGAACAAACTCCTTAGCAGTGATACTGACCCAGACGAATTACGTCTGACAGAATCTGATCTTGATGAATATTAATGTATCATTCAAGACAAGTTAGATCACTATAAAAGAGTGCTTGCGAAACAAAATGATCCTGAGTGGATAGAACATTTTTGTAGAAGACCTACAACCGAGCAAGCACCCAGCTCAGATGAAATACATGAGCTACCTCAAGATGAGGGAATCCTCTAATCAATGCTGATCACTATACAGGATCAACAACTGAAGTTCAACCTTCATTTTCTAACATCTCATCTAATACAACTTCACATAATGATTTATTTACAGAGTCTGATAAATTTTCAGACAACTCTTCTCAATGTTCCCTGGATTCCATAAATTCAATGCAGGAGGCTACTGAAGTAACTAGCTCCTCACAGGAACCCAGAGAAACAAGTGAAGCTGCAGATGAAACTCTTAGTGAAGCTGCAATAATCAGTGAATCTGAACCAGAAAATGATAAAGCTAATGCTGCAGCAGCAGCCGAAGCTGTAATTAAAGCTGAGGCTAAGCAAGAAGCCTTAAGCAACACAAGTAATGGTCACAATTGCTCACACCAGCCTTCTAAAGTAAGTGCTAACAATGAGAAGACTGTTATAAACCTTGTACACCAATTATTAGATTTATCTCCACCAGAACAATCAGTTAACTCTTTACAAGCCTTTAGTTTTCAGCTTGAGTCACTGTTAAATTCCTTCAGTAAGAGGTGGATCACCCAACTGCTGAGTGGATGACTAAAATTATCATCCAAAGAAAATTGTCTGGTGACACACTTAATAAGTTATATGTATACCAGAATGGTAATACCCTGTCAATGCAAGATATATTTGCAGGTTTGCGCAATATAAGTAATCATACAGCAAACCAGGCATTTAATGCTTCATCTGAATGCACCAAAACTGTACCCACATCAGTTTCCTTACCTGGAACTCCTAAAGTGACACTGTCACAGGTAATAAGGGTACTAATAATCAATGTAATAACAATAAGTCAAACACTGATTCATCAGTAAGGCCCAAGAGCCCCACAGGTGCTCCTAAGAGACCTAATAGTCCAAAGAGCACTCCCAAGAGCCCAGTAATGGCTCCCCAGAGTACACCAAGTACTCACAAGAGAATAAATAACAAGCAAATGCAAGCAGCAAAACCATCACAACCTGCGAGTACTGTTTTACCTAAACCGGTAACCCCTAAACGAGCTGTAGGATGGGGAATATGCTTGTTTTGCAGTCAAAAACATTCTCTGTACAAATGTACTAATTACCCTAAAAGAGACACAAGAGTCAGACGACTCAAACAGTTACACAAATGTACTAGGTGTCTCAAATCACATAATGTTAATAGCTGTGACACCCCACTGAACACCTGCAATAGGTGTAGAAGGGGCAAGCATCATGCTGCACTGTGCAAATTAGTTAGGACAAATTATGTCAATCCTAGAATAGGAGGTAGAGAATCTACACCAGTACAGTGCTGCAAGGTGCGAGATGTGTATAGCGTAATTTCACAAGCATCTCAAGTGGATGCTGCTTTGCCTACTGCCCAACTTCAAGTAAAGAACAGAGGAGCCAAGATCACAACACGTGGACTATTTGATCAAGGTTCCCAGAGAACTTTCATTACTCAGAAAGCAGCAGAGGCACTCAATTTACAACCAATCAGACAGGTAAAATTAAACTTGTCAGGGTTCATGATAAATAGAGGAACCCATGAATACTCAGTAGTTCAACCGCTTGTACGACTAGGTAGTCATGCCAAGGCTGTCCAAGCCATTGTTGTAGATCAAATACCTTTTGACTTAAATATTAAGGTCTGGGGTACACAGCCCACTTCCTGCAGGAACGTGAACTTAATTTGGCTGACAACAAGTTAACGTCTGACCGCCTTAACAATGTAGATGCACTAGTAGGAGCAGACTACTATTACCAGTTCATAACTGGACATGTTAAACAATTGGGCATGAATATGCTCCAATCTGCAGGTGGCTACTTACTTACTGGTAAAGTTCTGAATGTGAACAAGCCTAAGCCTGCCAACAATAACAAATTAGTCAGCAGTAAATCAATTCTCCAGCAGCAAGCTAAAATGAGAAACACAGCTGAGTAATAAACTCAGATTGAATGTAGTACAATTAGTATTCGCCGAGATGTTTCATAGCTCTCAGTGGAAAACCAGTGGTCCGTACTCAAACAAGTACAAGTCACAGCGACCAAGCCATTGAATCCATTGCAGACCTAGAATTATTCTCGACAAGTAGTAATTGACCACACTCAGTCTCCCTAGGTAATTAATAATATTAGGCTAGAGAATCTAGCACTCAATGCCACTGGCATTTCCTGAATTTAGTAATACTATGAAGTCATCAAGCAACTTCTGTAATTATAAATTCACTAGGACCACTGGTCCAAAATACTTGTGCTTGAGGTTTGCCAAGAAAACCTTATTAATACAATGTTTTCTGCACTAAGAGTTAGTGATAAATACTTGCATCAATTTTGTTTGAGTTGTTTTTCTTTCGTTTCTGCTTAATTATTGTAGGAACGCAGCACGAACAAACTTGCAAACTTAACAATACGTAAGTGAATCTACAGAGAACTAATAACCCGTGAAACGTTTAGGTTGGGAAAATTTTACAAATTATCTTGAATAGGATTAATCGTAGCAGTAATTTAATTTCCAGCAATCTTAGGTTTCCCTTTGTTTAATGCATTATCGTTAAACATCAGCATTGTTAATTAACATGCTTCATGAGCTCAATATAGCTCACCTTAGAATTAACGTAACAATTGAGTGCTTACTGTTCCCCATGCGAATACGAGCTCAATATTGCTCGCCATGACAATTGAACGCTTTAATGTTCCCCATGCCACGAGCACTGCTTGCCATGATAATTGAACGATGCAATACTCTACCTCGTTAATTCGAGTTCAATATAACTCACCCTGTTAACTCTGTTAACGAGTTCAATATAACTCACCCTGTTGACATGCTTAATGAGCTCAATATAGCTCCCCATGTTAACGAGCTCAATATAGCTCACCCTGTTAACTCTGTTAACGAGCTCAATATAGCTCACCATGTTCACGAGTTCAATATAGCTCACCATGTTCACGAGCTCAATATAGCTCACCCTGTTAACTGTTAACGAGTTCAATATAGCTCACTCTG
The DNA here is from genome assembly GCF_040958095.1 of Procambarus clarkii. NCBI lineage: Eukaryota > Metazoa > Arthropoda > Malacostraca > Decapoda > Cambaridae > Procambarus > Procambarus clarkii. Next base: position 447,032 of record NC_091159.1, read on the forward strand.
TTAACTGTTAATGAGCTCAATATAGCTCAACCTGTTAATGAGCTCAATACAGCTCCCAATGTTAATTCGAGTACATTTTTGCTCACAATTAGCTTAGTCCCTTACTTAGGTAGGTTAGAAATTTAAATTATTTATTTAGGTAGGTTTAGGGACTTTAGTTAGTGTCAACTGAGTACTAGCCTAATCTGCACTCACCATTAATTACAGTTGACTATACTTATAGAGACTGATTTAATAAACTCAATTTCATGTAAAGGTGATTTCGTATTAACAAGTTTACAGTGTCAAGCCTATGAGCTGCAATTCAATTAGCTCATAAGTCATAATGACTAGGCTGCTAATCTCACTGTTGACTCAGAATATTCCTTGATTTTTATGAATAAATCTTTTCAGTTCTCTAATATTACACTATTTTAGCTAGTTAGCAAATTAGTTATAACATCAGTCAGAATGACTACTGCACAGCAGTGCACATTAAATTAAATTTCCTCATTTGATTTTGGGGTGATCATGATGCTGCGTGATGTTATTGTCTAGTAACTCAATAGTTACAAGTCACAGTGACCCTAGACGGTGACCTTACTGTAGTGTCATAGTCTCCTTGATCTTAAATGACCCAATAATACTTTACTGTATAATAATGTTATCAGTTCTTAGGAACTTTTTCTGAGTTTACCTACGATTCAGCTACTAGGTAATACACCATTACATGTCACTGCGACCCTAGTTGTTGAGTTTATTGTAAGCTTTAGAGAGTTCCTGATTACCGATAACTTAATCATTTAATATTTCAATATTTAATACATGTTTCCACTAGAGCAGTTGTTCAACAATGCAAACGGAAACTACAAGCCTATTATAGCTCTGACCACGAGCAATTAATTTCCCATCCAATTTAAGTAATCATGATGATATTGTGTTGTGATGTCAAGAAACAAAACAGTTACAAGACCCAGAACATTCTCATCACAGTAGATTCTCAGTTACTTTAAATTGTGTGCTTTAATTCTTAATTTGTTGTATAGGCTATTAGAAATAACATGTTCCATTCAACATGAAATTTGCAAGACTTAAGTTACTTGTATGTCCTTGACAATTCCGGGACATCCGTTATGTGTGTACTAACATACTAACATATTATTATTAATACTAACTTCGGGATGGGTATGTCAGTACTCCACATTACACTGCGACCCGATAAATCTCCCCCCGGAGTTATGTTGGAAATTTCCAACACTAATACAATACTATTGTATTATTATAAACTAGTATTAACATATACTAATTACTGTACTAACTAAAATTACTAACAGTAGTGTTCACATGAACTAATAATCATATCTGTATAAGAATACTGGAATTCTTACGAAACCAAGCACCAGTATTGCGTCAGATTCTACCTAGTTAAACACATTTATATCCAGTGTGTTAGAGAATTGAATGTGATTCTCTAAAATCATCAATATTCCGGGTGATAATAATTTACGGATAACACAACTCCCAAATAATTCCAAATCGAGAGTTTTTAGTTACAATTGTTATCAAGTAAAAAATTTACCATCACGCGTGAATGTTATGGAGAAAACTAAAATCTTCTCCATTTCTTGCTTGCTACCATAAGACGAGAAAGTAATAATATTTGACTCCCTAGAATTACAACCCAGTCTTTATTAAAGCATTTTAGCCACAACTGCGCGAAATAATATTATTCGTGATAAATAATTTATGTGGCGAATGCGGGACGCGAGCGGGGAGGGAGACGCCATTGTGATTTGTGGCTTGAGGAGGACAAGACGCCTGAGTGCGGCGTGAAGTCACGTGTTGTGGAATTGAGCAACAAGTTTTGGTGTCAGAGTCTGGGACACGTTACGGTGAAGTTGTCAGCAAGATTTAACCTAATACTCCTCATAGAACTAGTTAATATTGTTCTACGTGATCTGTCGTGACCGGCCAACTAAAGCGCGTCGACATTCAAGCCAAGCTATCAACCACGTGTTCACCATTGTGAGAGTGGAGCTTGGGATGCGGTTTCGGCAAGCCTCAACTTCATCTGTACCCCTCAGCTAAGTATATATAGCTCCCTTTTGATGCATCATTAGAGATTGTATATGTCGGGGCAGCTTGTTGTTACATTGAGCAACCTCAACAAAACCCATGTTAGTATTCTAACTAATTAAATTTCCATTTCCATGAATATAGATATTTTAGTAGTCTAGTACAATGCTATGTAATATCCCTTAAATTACAGCTCGCGTGTGAGGAATCCACGAGCTGTTACCTTACCCGTGTTATTCATCTCCTAGTGTTCTACGAGGAATTCCGGAGATCCCGAGGATGATTCGTAACTGATGTCTTTAAAATCGTCTTCAAGCTAAGACTTTTCGTATTCCTTTAATTATTCAAATTCTCATTATTTTATTCTATCATTTAATGGAATACTGTGTACACTGGAGATAATACGTGTTTAATAGAATGATTAATTTCTGATGTTAATGATCCATATATTTACTGGTGATAAATTTCTATTGATTTCTTTAATTGGTCATAAGATTAAGTTATTACACAATGAACTGGTGCACGAACCACACTAGTTCCTAGAAGTATATGAAGTTCTAGCAATAACCCCGTCAATGTAGGTGTTTGAGGCTTTGATTCAAGTTAATTATCTATACAGCCCATTAATTATTTAAGTGATTATACTTCCTAATATTTAGCCATAGACACTGGTTCTTCTTGGAATTTCTAATGATCATTTTTATTAGCTTCCCTCTTTACTATAAAAGCGGGTGGTCCTTCGTAATAGATTTCATTACTTTAATAATTAAATAAATAGAGTCAAGCCCCAAATGTCCCACACTATCTTCTGCAATCCGACCAAAGGAGGATAAAGAGGGCCATAGTTCCTCTAGGACGGACTACGTTTCTGAGTTGGGACCTCAACAGCAGTTCTCGTCACCAGTTGACACTCGCACCCTTATACGTCGGTCAGAGATGATGATATTTACTTAAAAAGGGAATTAGCTTTCTTTTTTCAAAGCACAAAGTTCGCTAATTCTGTAACTATCATATTTCATTTAGTGGGAAAACCCTTGCTTCTGTACTATAGAGACTCGGCAAGGTAGGCCTACATTCTTGGACTACCTTATTCATTTTGGAACAATTAAATGTTTCATTTGTTTAAGAAACTCAGTTTCATTTATTTAGTAGGATTTTCTTACCCTTATTCTCTTACATTGAGTACCAGGTACAAGATTTCCTGCGCTTTTGATTGACTAATCATTTACTATACTAAAATTAACTTTAATTGTTAAATATAAAATTCTACAGAATATTTACTAGTTGCCACGTTATCCTGTTACTGACACTTTTATATCACAAGTATTTGTTGTACATTTATTTGCTATTTTTCACCATGTTTCGTCTCCAAGCTTTTCGTAACGATCCAGCAGGTGAAATAGGGAACTTAAGTCGTGCCAAGAGGACCGAATTACAAACTCTTGCACACGAGTATCAACTAGATGTTCCCCATGGAGCCAACAAAAATGAACAGCACAACTTTATAATGGATCACCTCTTAGATGAAGGGACGATTGACTCTGAAACTCACGAAAATTAATCTATTGCAGATAGACATGCTCTGACAATTATGAAACTCAATCTCGAACTTGCAAAGCTCGAGCGGGAGCAACATAAAGAAACCTTCCAACAACAAAAAGAAGCTCTACAAATAAGGAAGGAAAAGGCGGCCATAAAGAAAGAACAAGAAGAACGCGAGATGGCCCTACTCAAAGAGCGTGAGCGAGTACAGCTTGAAGCAAAACAACGTCACCTGGAGATACAACGCGAGCATGATAAGAAGCAAGCCGATATGGCTATAGCACGTCGTCAACAAGAACTCGCGTTGGAATCTACACTCTCACTCTGCGCCAACAAGCTACAGCTAGTCCTCTCGTAAGTTTCAATTTCTCCCATGCAAGTAAGTTAATGCCACCATTCGTTGAGACTGAGATTGATGTCTTTTTCACCACTTTTGAGACCCTAGCTAAAAAGCTTAGCTGGCCTGCAGATCAATGGTCTACCCTTCTCAGAGTGCATCTTACAGGTAGAGCTGCAGTTACTCTCAGTACCTTAGCGTCTGAGAATGACTACCAGACCCTGAAGCAAGCAGTTTTGGACGCCTACCTTCTCTCCACCTAAAGCTACACACGAAAATTCCGTGACTATCTAAAGGCAAGTACCACCACCTTTCTAGAATTTGCCAATACCAAGAAAATATATTTCATGAAATGGCTGGAAGCAGCACATGTCTCTACATTTTCAGAACTCGTCAACCTCATGTTAGTTGAGGAATTCTTGAGACGTGTTCCCCCTTCCGTCTGTTTACATTTAGCAGATAAAGAAGAAATCGACTACATCAAATGTGCGAAGTCAGCTGACACCTACAGCCTCATCCACCGGCTATCAACACCTCCCAGTAAGAAGTCTTGGTATATTTATGATAAAGTGAGTGCCGATCAAGCGAGCTCTCAATTGTATTGTAAATATTGCAAACTCTATGGACATACCGTAGATAGATGTGGGAAGGCTCAATACAAAGGCAATGAAACTCCTAAACCCAAACCGACTCCTCCTAAGTCCGGTAAGCCTGTGATGAATATTGGTGTTCCTGTTAATGATCTTTCTCTCTTCAGGAAACACCTGTATCCTGGAACTGTCTCTACCAACGGTATAGATTCGGAGGGACGTTTCAAATTGAAGATCTTGAGGGACACAGCGGCTCTTCAGTCAATAATATTGAAATCAGCTGTGCTTAACATCACCTACACCGGGGAAACCGTCCTTATCACTGACCTCACTGCTACCACTCCGTATCCACTCGCCAGAGTCCACCTGGATTGTCCTTTTGTGACCGGTGAAGTACAAGTCGCCATCAGGGAGAAGCCTTTTCCCATGTCTGGAGTGCAACTTCTCCTAGGCAACGACTTGGCAGAAGATCTGCAACCGTCCAACCTGATCATCATGGACAAACCCCAGGTGTGTAACTCTGTAGTGGACAATCCCATCTTTAAGTATGTTTCAGCAGAGGTCCAAGAAAGTGATGAGGTTTCTCCTCCGGTTTTGGTGAACACCCGTGCACAAGCTGCACTCCCGGAACCAGCTGACTCTACTGTTACCGCTGTCCCTCAAGACCCTCAGAATCTACTACCGAATCTTACTAGTTTGGAGTTCCGTAAGATACAGAGGGAGGATCAGTCATTAACACCATTATTCTTCCAGGCTGAGACTCAACCTGATAGTATCCCTGGATTCTTCCTAGAGAATCAGTTGCTCTACCGCAGGTACAGACCCAGTAAGCTGAAGGAGGACGACGATTGGGCAAATGTCGAACAACTAGTGATTCCCACCAGCCTGCGGCCCGATATTCTACACTTGGCCCACGGAGCTCTTTCTCACTATGGTTTTAACAAAACCTACCATGGAATCAGACAAGAATACTACTGGCCAGGTATGGTTAAAGACGTCAAAAGTTATGTGCAACAGTGTCATACATGTCAGTTGGTAGGTAAACCTAACATCTCTATTCCCCAGGCCCCATTGACTCCTATCCAGGTGCCTGCGGAACCTTTCCACAGACTCATCATAGACTGTGTTGGTCCTTTACCTCGGACCAGTTCTGGCAACGCCTATATACTAACTATCCTGTGTCCTACCACCAGATTCCCCATTGCAGTTCCAGTAAAGAACATTACAGCTGCTACTGTGGTGAAACAACTAATGAAGATCTTCACCCAGTATGGATTTCCAAGAGAGGTTCAAAGTGACTGTGGCACCAACTTCACCAGTGATCTCTTCAAGAAGACACTGCAAGAGTTCAACATCAAACAGGTACTGTCCAGCCCCTATCATCCTGCTTCACAGGGTTCTCTTGAACGTAGTCATCAGACTACATAGGAATAAATAGCACTCCTAAAGAAATTTTGCAATGAAACCTTGAAGGACTGGGATAAACAACTTGACCTCATTGTGTGCATTTTCAGAAGTCTCCCCAATGAGTCTCTTGGAGTATCTCCTTATGAGATGCTCTACGGACGTAAGTGCCGTACTCCTCTCAAAGCGTTCAAAGACTCTCTACGTAATGCCACCTTCAGTGACCCTCAGAATGTGCCCCAGTTTCTTCAAAACTTAAAACACATTCTAGAGAGAGTACGTAAATTTGCTAATGACAATCTATTGAAAGCTCAGGAGAGGATGAAGACTCATTTTGACCAACGCAGCAAATTAAGGAAATTTAAACCAGGAGACTTCGTGTTTTCATATTTTCCTATCCCAGGTTCTCCATTGCAAAACAAGTTTTCAGGACCTTACCGCATCAAGGAGTGCAGAAACAACCACAACTACGTTCTTGAAACTCCAGATAGGCAGCAGAAGACCCAGTTGTGCCACGTCAACCTCCTGAAGCAGTATCAAGGTACTCCCCCCACTGTGTTGGTATCATTATCCACATTTAAAGGTCCATACCTCCACAGTGAGACCTTCCCTGGTTCTCTTCCCGAAAGCACTAACACTGAGTCAGTGCCTTCCAACTCGGAAATCCTTACTGATCTTCATACCTATTTACAGGACAGTAATAGTGCTCCTCTCATCAGAATCTTCAAGGAACACCAGAAGTTGTTCAGCGATGATCCGCAGGAGTGTAATGTGGTTCAGCACGACATCCAGCTACTCTCTGACACCCGGCCGATTCGTCAACCTTTCTACCGAATCAGCCCGAGCAAAAAGGAAGTTATGCGTGCTGAAGTACAGTACCTCCTGGTTCATGGGCTGGCCACCCCTTGTGAGTCCCTTTGGGCCTCACCCTGCATCTTGGTGCCGAAACCACACGGTAAAGTGAGGTTGTGTACCGATTACCGGAAATTGAATCTTGTGACTATCAAGGATGCTTATCCATTACCTAGAATAGATGACATCCTTGACGCCATTGGTAATGCTCGGTATCTATCAATGTTAGACTTACTCAAGGGATACTACCAAGTGTGTTTGACGGAGCGAGCTAAGGAAATATCTGCCTTTACCACTCCTTTTGGCTTTTACAGATACGAACGCCTTCCATTTGGACTATGTAATGCCCCGGCCACCTTCCAGCGAGCTGTCAACCGCGTCATCCAGGGCTTAGATAACACCTACGCCTACTTGGATGATATCGTTGTGGCAACCAACACCTGGAGCGAACATCTGCTCCAGCTGCAACGATTGTTTGCCAAGCTCCTGACAGCCGGTCTCACCATCAACTTGGGCAAGTCCACCTTTGCTAAAGGTAAAGTGCGTTATCTTGGTCATGAGATAGGGAGTGGCAGCATAGCTCCGTTAAACATACATACCCAAGCCATCCAGCATTACCCACAGCCTACCACCAGGAAGCAGCTCCTGCGCTTCCTTGGTCTTGCCTCCTACTACCGTAGGTTTGTGAAGAATTTTAGTACAGTGGCGACACCTTTGATCACTTTAACCAGCCCCAAGCAACGGTATCATTGGACCATTCAGCAAACCAATACTTTTGAACAACTTAAATCCATGCTCTGTTCTAATCCTATTCTCGCCTCGCCAGATATCTCGAAGCCTTTCATCCTCCATGTCGACGCCAGTGGTACCGGCATCGGGGGCGTCCTGATGCAACAAATAGGCGAGGAGGTTCTACCTGTTAGCTACTACAGCTACAAGTTAAAACCTCACCAGAAGAATTACAGCACTATCGAAAAGGAGCTACTCTCCATAGTCCTGAACTTACAGCACTTTGAATCGTAACTACAAAGTGCTCGGTCTACCACCATCTACTTGGACCACAATCCCCTACGCTTCCTGCAGCAAGCCCAATTTAACAATCAA